>NW_007752222.1:3795-7243 GCF_000696425.1 Galeopterus variegatus
AAGTTATAGAAGTACACATTTGTCTGTAGTATTAAAAGCTGTCTTTCCTTTAGGCCTAAGGGCTGGCAACTCCTTGGCAAGGAAAGGGGCCGGAAGAAAAGGAAGGAAGCCAGGAGTCATCCTGGGACTTCAGAGGAAGAGCATGCCTTTCTGTCACGGAGCAGCGGAAACTTTATGGGACCCAGTCTGGCAACTCCTTGGCAAGGAAAGGGGCCGGAAGAAAAGGAAGGAAGCCAGGAGTCATCCAGGGACTTCAGAGGAAGAGCATGCCTTTCTGTCACGGAGCAGCGGAAACTTTATGGGACCCAGAGTCTGAGGACCTGGCTTTGGGCCCTAGCAGGCTGCTTCCTGCTGGGCGGGCCTTTGCAGGTCACCCAGTCCTGAGGTGTCTCAGTCTCCCCATCAGTAATGTGGAGTAATGGCATACCTGTCCTCATCAGACCTCAGCTGGTACTCCTACAAGTGATTCAGGAGGCTGTCATGTGATGCTTAGTCTGTCACCGAGCAAGGCAAGTCCTTGCTCTCCTTTTACCCTCAACTTCTCCGTCCACTAAATGGGGTTGTTGTCAGGTGCACAAGGAGATGATGGATATGAAGCTGCTTTGAAAATTCTGAGCGTGATCCAACTGTAACTCAGGGTCCAAGAGAAAGAGTTATGGTTCTTGCTCTTTTGTGAAACTTCTTGGGAAGGTTTTGGTGTACAGGAAAATATTATTCTGCTAGGGTTTCCATAAAAAATACTTCAGACTGAGTGGCTTAAACAACAGAAATTTATTTCCTCATGGTTATGGAAACTAGAAGTCCAAGATCAAGAAGTCTGCAAAGTTGGTTTCTTCCAAGGTCTTTCTCCTTGGCTTTTAGATGGCTGTCTTCTCCCTGGGTGTTCACATGGTCTCCCCTCCATGCATATGTGTCCTGATCTTCTTATAAGGATACCAGTCATAGTGGTTTAGGGCCCACCCATATGACCTCATTTTATTGTAATTACCTCTTTAAATGCTTTCTCTTTAAATACATTGACATTCTGAAGTACTGGGGGTTAGGACTTAACATGTGAATTTTGGGGAGATACAATTCAGCCCATAACAAGAACTGTCACCTTTCTGTTTTAAAATGTTAATTTTGCCTTCAAGATTTTATTATATATTACTGACTTGTAACTGCCTTAAATTATTTTGTGAATAGTCAGGCTAGTGTCCACATTCATCTACTCACAATTTGAAGAAACATTGAAATATGAATTCCATATCTTTAGGCTTTCAGATGGTTAAAGAATGTTTCAGGCAGAAGCAGTAATATCCCTGAGACCTTATTCATCAATTTCCTTTGAGATTTGTTTATTGTTTTACTGCCAGTTCACAAAGAAGTAAACATAACCAGTGATTCATCTTAGTTGATGACCAGCTTCCAAAAAAGAAAGGATAGTACCATTATATAAGATCTGCTTCAAAGTAGTAATTCATTGTTAATTGTAATTATGCAAACCATTTTCGGGTGACCAACTAAACCTAGTATACTTTTGTAGATCAAAGATTAAAAAAAAGAAACTATAATTTTCAGAAGTCTCAGCAAAAATTGTATAACGTAATGAAGCCCACAAGATAATTTATCAGGAAATGCTTACCTTCTATATTTGTTAAGATGGCAAATGTAGAATATATTTAATGCGTATTGCTAGTATGTATATATTTGCATATATGTGTAATAATTTCCCCAGATCTCACTACTTATAGTGCAAATGGAGCCATCTTAACAGAAATAATTCAAATTTTTCTAGCTTTATAGCTTGCCCTGACCAAAAAGCTAAGCTTCCTCAATACATATCCAGGGCAACCTGAGCCCAGCTGGTAGTTGAGTTTAAAGAGAGAGATGTCATCATCTTGAACTGAAAATCAACCCTTCTTCTTGCACACTAAGATTTCCTTACTGATCAAGTGCCTGGTGTCTGAACCTTCCAGTTTAGTTGTAATGTCCCTTGGAAGTTTCCTCAGCCCTCTTGCAAATACTGTAGATTTTAGTTGGCCTAGATTTCAAGTTCCCTAGACACATCCGTGTACTTCTGAATCCTGACTACAGGGCAAGCAAGGACTCCTGCCACATATGAAATGCTTTATATTGAGAACTTCTTACAAAGAGCTTCCCTTTATCTTATCTCTTTCAAATATCAAATAGCAATGTTTGCTAAGAGTAATTGTTCTAATTTTGGAGATGAGAAAACTGAACTGCAATGAGGTTAAGTAATTTGCCAAAGTTACACCTCCAGTAAGTGGCAGTCCTAAGACTGGAACCCAGACATTTCAGAATCAAATCCAGGCAGTTGAGAATTCCTACACAGATTTGGGGTATGTGGTTAGGTGACACCCTTTTCTCTCTGTTTTCTAATTCATTGGCTGACTTTACAATGGCTGAAGAACCACCTGTGAGGATTCAAATATGTATTTGTGCCTAATTAACTAGGAGAGGGAAATATGACAGAGGGCAGTTATATATGAAGCCATTGCAGGCCCCTTTGAGAGAATTTATCCAGTGAGGAGAACCACAGAGGAGCAGTAGACCTGGAACCAGTGTGGGGCTGTCACTAGAACCCATCCTCATACCAGACAACCTGGAAGTCTCCTATGCTGCAGGGACCGGGTATGTATTTATTCTTAGTGAGTTCCTGCAGCTTGGGTCGCACACAACTTTGCTGACCGACCATGTGAGAGGAGGAAGAGGCTCCCTTGTCATTTCCCAAATGAGAAGGTATATAAGCAGATTACCAACTAATGCTTGTGGTGAGTGGTAGCATGCAAGAAAGCTATGGTTCTGAGGACATCGCAAGGGGTCAGCTGGCATCTGCTGAAGTGGAACATCATGAGCATTGGTCTGGGTACACCATGGAGGTGATGGATTACCAACTAATGCTTGTGGTGAGTGGTAGCATGCAAGAAAGCAATGGTTCTGAGGACATCGCAAGGGGGCAGCTGGCATCTGCTGAAGTGGAACATCATGAGCATTGGTCTGGGTACACCATGGAGGTGATAGGCCCAGACTGATTCATAAGCAGCCAGAGATCGTTCCTGGGGACTCTCAGAGGTAAGGGAGAGAGGGGGACACTCAGAATTTGACAGAGTGGTTAGTGGTACTGAGTTGAAAGGTACTATTTGAATCCACAGGCTAACGAGGCCAGGAGATATTTGGGTGACCCTTGTTAAACTAACCTGAGTGACCTGAGAAACATAGATCAAGCAAATGTCTAGGGATGTTGTAATATTTCTGGCTTTATGAATAAGTTTATTATTCATGTCTGATTAATGATTTCCAGGGTGAGGTTAGAATATACCCGGTTTTCTACATATGAATTTGTTTATTCCAACTCTTAGCATGACTGGTAGACTCTATCACTGCATATATAAATCCCCTCTTTATTTATTTTTCCCATGGTCAAAGCTGATCTGGAGGCCAGGTT
>NW_007752222.1:8449-8922 GCF_000696425.1 Galeopterus variegatus
TGACCCTATGAAGTAGTGCTACCGTCATCCTGTTTTAAAAATGAGGAAACTGAATCACAGAGAGATTAAGCAACATGTTGAAGGTCACACAGCTTATAAAATGGGAGAAGGGATTTACACAGGACTCGGAGTTACTACAGTACACACCACCTTGAGACGACAGTAACATAAAATTGGAAAAAGCTCCTGTCTTTCATTATATTATTAAAACTCGTACATGGTTTCAATAGCAAATGGATTGAATTCCACCTATTAGTAATAGAACTGTCTCAAATTTTAAAAAGTTAAGAAATAGTGTATTAGGATTAATAATGAGAATAACTGCTTACTTAAAACTAATTATAAATAGGGCCGGCCCGGTGGTGCACTGCTACAGTGCGCTGCTTGGGAGCGCGGTGGTGCTCCCGCCAACGGTTCGGATCCCACATACAGACCGGTTCCTGCTCACTGGCTGAGCGGGGTGCGGGCGCAAC
>NW_007752223.1:0-916 GCF_000696425.1 Galeopterus variegatus
TTCCACTTTCTCACCTCCTCTTTCCACCTCTACCCTAAGAATGCCTCAAGGCTTCTTCTCAGAAAATATCCTTGGTGAGGTATTAGCGAATTATTTCCCCTCAAAGATTATTTGCAGTTTTATAAAGATCCTGGGAATAAAACATCTTTACCCATGAAGAAATGCATCTCTATTGAAGACATTGAGGCCCAGGGAAGAGCAGGGGAGGCGGTGATTAGGTGAGATCAGACCCGCCTCACACGACAGGGGCAGCCCCAGCTCCTCGGTGGAATCGCCTACTGCCCCAAGGCCACTAACTGCCTGTCAACACTCTCCCCACAGCATGTGCCCTGCTGTTAACGCTTTCCTGGGAGGACTTCTTCCTAATTTCTGCCCACTCAGAGCATTTCCCTCCTTTCTTCAAATCTTCACTCACCTTCCATAACCTGTCTGAGTCCCTGAGTAGGG
This sequence comes from Galeopterus variegatus, assembly GCF_000696425.1. NCBI lineage: Eukaryota > Metazoa > Chordata > Mammalia > Dermoptera > Cynocephalidae > Galeopterus > Galeopterus variegatus. Next base: position 448 of record NW_007752223.1, read on the forward strand.
CATCTGGCCCACGGTGAGTGGCACTCCTGTCCTCACCTTCCGGTATCTCCTCTCACTTCCTCCCCATCCTGTCTCCTCTCACTTCCTCACCGTCCTGCATCTCCTTTCATTCCTCCCCATCCTGGACTTCTGTCATTTCCAGGGCATCTTGTATCTCCTCTTACTTCTTCCCCGTCCAGTGTCTACTGTCACTTCTTCCCCATCCTGCGCCTACTGTCACTTCCTCCCCGTCCAGCCTCTACATTCGTCCCCGTCCCGCGTCTCCTCTCACGTCCTCCCCGTCCCGCGTCTCCTCTCACTTCCTCCCCGTCTTATGTCTTCTCTCACTTTTCCCCGTCCTGCATCTCCTCTCACTTCCTCACCATCCTGTATCTTCTCTCACTTTCATAGCACATATTTTGCACTTACACATTTATTCTTTTGAATTCTCTAATTGCTTCAAAGGGGATATTTTTACCTCCCCTAATGA
>NW_007752223.1:2623-3660 GCF_000696425.1 Galeopterus variegatus
AGGCTTTAAAAACTACCCCATCTCAGGGTATGGAATGTTTGGTTGATGCATGAGATGATCAAAGCCTTTTGTAATTCAATAGATTGCTACGTTTTAGTTGAACAGAAAAAGAACCAACCAGAACATGGTTTCACTTCTTAAAAAGCTTTCACACTTTCCTCAGTAGGAAAAAAATGAGATAAAGTATGTGAGGGTTAACTTTATGTGTCAACTTGCCAGGCTATTTTACCTAGCTACTTAATCAAACACTAATCTAGGTGTTGCTGTGAAGGCGTTTTGCAGATATGGTTAATATCTACAATCAGTTATCTTTATGTAAAGGAGATTACCCTCAGTAATGTAAGTGGTGCCTCATACAATTAGTTGAAGGCCTTAATAGGAAAAACTGAGATGTCCTGGAGAAGAAATTCTGCCTAAGATTGCAGCATTAAATCCTGCCTGAGTTTCCAAACTACTGGCCTGCCCTACAGATTTCAGAGTTTTGCACTCCCACAATTATCGTGTGAACCAATCCCTTAAGATAAATTTTATACATATATAGGTGTGTGTATATATCCTAGGACCCTGTCTGATACAAAGTAGAATTCCCTCCTTCTTAGAAATAGAAATATATATGCAAATACCTTGTTAACAAAATAATTAATAAAAATATACCCCTAGATCATACAAGAAGAGATTGTACAAATGACAGATTTTAACTCCAATAAATCAATTATTATATTAAATGTATGTGGTCTAAATACACCAGTTAAAAGACAGAAATTAATGAAGCAAATTTAAAGACATGATCCAACTATATGCTGTTCACATAAATTTACCTAAAATATAACCATGTAGTTAGTTTGAAAGTAAAGGATAAAAAGATATATTATGCAAGTAATTAAAATAAAGCAGGAGCGGCTATATGACGGAACATCAAGAAGTTCATGAGGAGTATCATATTACCTTTTAATTCTATTTTTTTATTAAACTTTTAGAAGTACCCTTGTACTATATCAGATAAAGTAGACTTCAGAACAAAGGAAATTATCAGAAAC
>NW_007752223.1:8629-8922 GCF_000696425.1 Galeopterus variegatus
CCCGGTCCGGTGCGGGGGCGACGCTGAGGGTTGCGATCCGTTGCCGGACACGGAAAAAGATAAAAAAAAAAAACAAAAAAAAAATTATTGTGCTAAATATCAGCTTGGATATAGAACACAAGTAACTTCAAGTGCTTGAGCCAATGTTAAATGCAGGATTGGGATTCCAAATTATCCTTCAGCTATGCTTCATATTACAGGCTTTAAAAACTACCCCATCTCAGGGTATGGAATGTTTGGTTGATGCATGAGATGATCAAAGCCTTTTGTAATTCAATAGATTGCTACGTTTT
>NW_007752224.1:0-533 GCF_000696425.1 Galeopterus variegatus
AACAGCAATCTCCATTTTAATTTACTTTCATTTAGGTTCATCTCAAAGGATTTTGACATAAAAATAAATTCTCTAAAATTAAGCTGAGACAGGGTATTAAAATATAAATGAAGACACATTGGAAAAGAAATGGAAGCACAAAATTGATTTGTGCAAATTCAGTCTTTAGATTCCCTTCAGTAATTGTTCTGTCTACTCTTGTTTTTCATGGTATGGCCCACATAGAAAGCTTTTCAGAATGTGCCATGACAAAGATGGTACTTTGAATAGAGATCATTCAACTCATAACAATATGTCTCAAAATCAAACCTAGGGGAACAAAATTGTGGAGGATAAATGGGTCTAATGAAGGCACAGCCTGATGGGAAAACTGGACGGGTAAGTTCATTCATTATCAGGACAATGAATCAAGGTGAAGAAGGCAGATTTTTTTCTGTGATCTTGAACAGTGTTGTGTGTGAGTAACCACATGCCATATAGGCGTGAAAAGCCATAATCAAAAAGAAACCGTGGAAAATAAGTATTGAGTACCA
>NW_007752224.1:2521-8922 GCF_000696425.1 Galeopterus variegatus
AAAAAAAAAATAACTAACATATAGTGAGTACTTGCTATGTACTTTATGATATTATATTTAAAGCTATTTGCTATAGCTAGCCTAGAAAAATGCCAAAAACCATTTTGTGTTTGATTAATTAAAATGTGTAGTTGATTTTTTAATAAATATTTAATCAACTTATCTTTCCTGAAGTTCTTTTTAACATCTCCTCTTCCTACCTGCCTCCAAAGCACATTGATTCTTAAACGGTAGTATCTTACAGGTACTCTCCATCACCTACAAAGTGGAAAGTTGAAAATATTTGTAGACATGAGATATTTTCCATATTAATTGACCTACTAGCTATATATAGAAGTTTTTTTATTTTTTCCCCCAGAGAACAGTGGTAAAATCACAGAATTTACAGAATATTATAGTGGTAAAGTACCTTATAACACAATGGGGATATAATTAACTGACAGGCTACCTCCTTCAAGTGGGAGGCATGCCATTATGTGCAGGCCCTTTAAAAGCTTAGCATATTCTTAAAGGGTAGTCAAAACTCTATTCCAGACCTCATTTCTAAATAAATATTCTTCCTACCCAGAGTTTCGATGACGTCTCTAAATTTGTGCATTACAGAGTATATAAATAAATAAATAAATAAATAGATAGATATAGATATATAGTATGTGCATATAAGAAGGGCATCTCTGCTCGTGAACAGTCTTGATATGGGATTGGAATGCATTTTTCTAGACCACATGACTTTTTTTATTTTCACTCTGGGGATAGATTTGTTCATGACTCCATGTCTGTCTTATTTTATGGTGGCTAACAACCACCAAATGGCTAAGAAATTCATTTGTGTTAGAATAATTACCAGCAATAAAAGCCCTTCTGAGAACTGATTTGGGGTATAATGTAAGTCCATTGGTTGTGCTAATCAGTGAACCAATGATTCCTGTAATTCTCTCTGGTGTTTTAAAGGCAAGGAAAAAAGATTACATCCAGTACAAATGAGGTATAAAATCTCCTGGAGGGCACCCCTTGCTCAAAGTTAGAGTTATATTCTTTATCCTAACAAGAAAGATGATTTAAAAAAATCTGAGTTAATAAGATTGCCTATCTCTCCTGAGTAAAATCATCAGATAATTATTCAATCTGCTATCCTAAACAGTTTAATATTTAAAAAAAATTGTGTATAAATATTTTATAAATAAAAACATATAATGTGGAGACATATGGTATAAATTTCTGAAAATTTGAATTATTTTTGAATTACATAAGACCTTAATTTGAACATGCTCTTTGAAAATTAGGATTTATAGATTTTACTTTTTACCCATTATAATTATATTTTCCATTGATGTGTTCTCTAAAACTACTTAGTCATGCAGTAGTTAGAAGGCACATTCTGTTGCCAGAAGGAAAACATAATTATTGGACATTTATGCAAAGACACACAATTCAAAATGTGATGCAAAAAGGTTCTTTACTTTTCTGATTGGATCCCCAGTGGGATCATCTAGACACCAACTCATGTGATCATTATGGATTCCCTTATGCCAGGGCTATGTCTCTTGTTTCTTCCCAATCCTTTCCTACTCCATCAACCACATGCCTCCTGGTTTTCCTTGCCTTGCTGCCTCCGCTATGGGTTCTTATTTTCAGTCAGTTCTTCCACCTGGTTTTCTTCTTGATGGAGTTAAAAAAGAAGGGTCTCTACATTATTCATTTTCCTCCAACATTATTTCTTGCTTAAAAATTATATATTTTGCTCATATTAGGCCCCTCTTATGGCATAAATCTGTTAGAAGCATTTGTAAAATCCAACATGTGTGTGATCCCCAAATTGGGGTGAGGAGAGAGGAGAGACAGGGATAGATATCTCAGAAAAATGTAAAGAAAAAAACCTTATCTTTTGCACCATGAAGTTTAATAATAGCATTGATCACAGTGCAACTCATTCAGTATGATAGAAAGGCTAGAAGATGGTTATTTCCCCTAACATTGGTTATAGTATATTATGTTTCTATGATTACAGTATACTATTATTTATACTACCTAAGACTATAGTGATGTCAAGCAATTACCAAGTTAATCCAATATGCTTTGATAAAACTGTCACTTTATAAGCAGTTGGTGTCAAACAGGCATCTCCCAAGCTTTCTGGCACACAAGTGATGCTCTGATTGAATGCCATCACTTGGGAGCATGAGGGAGAACTTTGACAGAAAAACTACTGGGCTGATCTTTCTCCCTGCTCTTGAGGGTTGTCCAGTGGTCAAGGAAAATAAAAAAAGGATATTTGAAAGCTTGGTCAGGAAAGTCTGAAGCAATAATTATTGTAGAACACAAGAAACGCATAGTGTTTAGCTTAAAGAAGAGTTATTGAGCCAAACTCAATAAATAGCAAAGCACTGAGCTGAGTAAAGGCCTAACATAATATCTTTACAGGATGCTTATCATAAAGAAATACATAAAGAAATAATGATAAACCATGAAATAGGCACACCTGTACTTTTTTTTTTTTTAACAAGGAAATAGAAGGGACAGAGTGATTCATTTTGTCTACATGGATAAGGGAAGGCAGCCTGAAAACAAAGTGAAAAATTCATTCTTAGCTAAGTTCAGAAGTGCACATGGAAGTCATCTGGGTATACATAGCAATAAACAAGGAAATAGAAGGGACAGAGTGATTCATTTTGGCTACATGGATAAGGGAAGGCAGCCTGAAAACAAAGTGACAAATTCATTCTTAGCTAAGTTCAGAAGTGCACATGGAAGTCATCTGGGTATACATAGCAATAGAAGATGGGGCATTTGCTATTTACAAGTAATGGGAATAACAGGTTCCAAGGTAAAGAAATGTAAAACATCAACTTGTATTCTCGGAATTCTAATATTTAAAAATGAAGTACCAAATGGACAGCATGTGGAGCATTGGGAAGTGTGTGTTGAATAAAGGACTATAGCAACAACAGAGATAGAAGTTGTAAATCAGGTAGAAATCAAAACGGTACAAACGTTGGGAATTCTAATATTTAAAAATGAAGTACCAAATGGACAGCATGTGGAGCATTGGGAAGTGTGTGTTGAATAAAGTACTATAGCAACAACAGAGATAGAAGTTGTAAATCAGGTAGAAATCAAAACGGTACAAACGTTGAGCTTTGTTCTTTAGATTATTGACGATGATGATTGTCATTGTTTGCTATAGAACAATTTTCTTAAAGGAATTCTTCATGGGCAAATAAAATAGTGGGGTTGCTGTGATCAATGTTGGGTGGGGACCATCTCCTTTCTGAAACTCCATCTGCTCCTTCCCACCTCATCACCACTGTACAAAAACTCCCTCTGACTGTCCCAGAAGCATCTCTTCACATCTCCTAGGCATCTGTAGGGCACAGTTTCAGACACACCCTGCAGACAAAAACCATGCTCAGATTTACTTCTTTTACATTGAGCAAATGGATTGAGTAAGAAAATGGGAGAATCTGGAGGAATGTAAATCCAGTTATTTTATGAGAAAATCCCCAGGGAAAGTAATTGAAAACCTAAATCCTAATACCAGAAATATCCAGAATGGAAAAAGGATGGATAGCAAGCAACATGTATGGAATTTTTGATTCGTAGTTTAATTTAGGTTAACTTTTTGCAGTGGTGAACAAAAACTCAAGAGAAAAATCTAAGCTATCTTAGAGGTTCCTGGCTTGAGCATTTCCTTTTGTTATTTTTCTGCCAAGAAAATTAAAAATTCTCTTTACTGAATGCAACTACATTTGCATATTGATTTATTTTATTTTACTTTTGGGGGGATACATTAAATGGTTTCTTCCTATTGAGTAGGCACTTTTGCTCACCACAGACTGCAAAGACCGCCAAGAGGCATTTGTGTATTTAATGTTCCTTCAGTTCAAATATACTTAGTCATAATTAAACTCAGTTGAATGGCTTTTAAAAGAAGTTAGTTGTTAATATGATTGGCAGTTTCCTGTGCCTTTGACAACATCTAATGAAATATGCCTGGGTGGTATGCACCACTGATAAATGCTGTGATTTATCTTCTATGATCTGTAACTAATGTAATGTGATTATGTTGAATCCTCTGTTTTCAAGAAAGCATGTTCCTATTATCTATTATCTAAAGAATAATAAATGTTCAAGATTTTCATTAATGTAAACAATCTTGAAATTAGTATTCCTCCACTATTTTTTTAAAGTGAGTATTGTTTTCTTGGAGGAAAAATACTGAGAAAAATAATACATTCTATTTTTCTCCAAAACAAGTATTAAATCATAACATAACAGATATTTCAAATTTATAAAGAAGAGGAAGAAGAGAGTGAAAAAGTGATACTGCAGACATTTACTTTAGGGTCACAAACCTTCAGCTTGCTTGCCACGACTAACTGACAATCTCATATGTTTGGAAATTACTAGCTTTCTGGTTCTCTTGTGAAGAGTGGGGTGTAGGAATTAGGGTAATGCATCATATTCACCAGCATTTCAAAGAGTGCATGAAAATATAAATACGTTTGAAATAAATTTTCAACATGGTTATAAACTGTTCTTCATTGTCAATGGTATTATCCAGATGAAGTAGAAATACTTGTTCGAATTAATAGTATAAATACCTTTTTAAAGCTCTCTACAATTTTAAACAATTTGATTTAATTCACCTGAATTTTGTCTTGACAAACTTATCATTTTATATGTTTTTGCCTTTCTCTTCTGTTTCTCAGGTTATCACAGCTTTGAAAAGTTGCCTCCTGATTTGTGGCAAGAAAGATGACCAAGACATTACTGAACCTAAATACACAGCTCTCTGATATTAAGTTTGAGTTAAAATGGTGGGCAGTCATTAATTATGAAAATAAGGACATGACTGTTCATACGACTCCCAACATAAAACCTGACCCAGGCTTTTTTAGATGCCTTATTTTTACTAGGCTTTGGATAAGAGAGAATTTGGAGAACAAGGACATGGGGCCAATGGCCATGTTCTTTATTTTTATAAGGAGCACTAGCACATGCATTGATATATTTATTCATCTATTTATTAAGTCATATTTTAGCAAAACAAAAACAAACAAACAAACAAACAGAACACTTAAAGCTCTTCTGTATCAGTGGTCCTCAACTGGAAAGGATTTTCCACCTGCCCTCACCCTCCACAAGGACATTTGGCAATATCTAGAGACAATTTTGGTCATTACAGCTGGGGAAGGGTGTTCTACTGGCATCTGGTGGGTAAAAGCCAAACATCTTACAATGTACAGACAGCTTACAATGTACAGACAGCTTCCCACAACAAATAATTATGCAACCCAAATGTCAGCAGAGCCATGACTGAGAAATCTGGGTCTATCTGCTTCAACTTTTCAATCCCAAAAAAAGGAATTGTGCTGTCAATGAAAAATGTGGATTCTAAAGTCAGGCATGTTTAATAGCTTTATAATGTTAAGCAATTTTTCTCTCAAGTTCCCTTGCTGCATTGGTCTGTCTGTATGTGTGTGTGAGAGAGACATGGAGATGATATTTACTTTATATTGTAAAAAAAAGGAATTGTGCTGTCAATGAAAAATGTGGATTCTAAAGTCAGGCATGTTTAATAGCTTTATAATGTTAAGCAATTTTTCTCTTAAGTTCCCTTGCTTCATTGGTCTGTCTGTATGTGTGTGTGAGAGAGACATGGAGATGATATTTACTTTATATTGTATTCCTGGGTAGGTTTTGTAAGTTGAAATGATAAAAATATTAACATTTGGAAGAGTACTTGACATGTTTTAGATGTTTTAATTCTATATTTCATTTCAATTACTAAGTATTAAGATGGTCTTCACTGTCCTTAATACATAGGTTACAATACACCATGCACTTATATTTATAGAAATTTACTGTAGTTGTACTTGTGTGATTCAATATTTGATATCAGTCTCTTCCCCATTAACTACAAGCTCCCGTACATAGGGGCTATGTCTACTTTTGCTCACTCTTCTGTCCCACATCCCCAGCAGAGTTTCTTTTCTTTTTTTTTTTTTTTCCTTTTTGTCTTTCCTCGTGACCAGCAACGGGATCGCAACCCTCGGCGTCACTCCTGCACCTCACTCAGCCAGTGAGCAGCCGGTCTGTATGTGGGATCCGAACCCTCAGCGAGAGTGCCACCCCGCTCCCAAGTGGCGCACTGTAGCAGTGCGCCACCGGGCCGGCACACCCAGCAGAGTTTCTGTACGATAGCAGGTACTTAACAAATATTTGCTGAATCTGAGTGTTGGAAAATCAATGAACCAATAAATTACGGAAATCATAGAATAAGAAAAAGAAGGAAAAAAGTAGAAAGGGGAAGAAGATGAGGGAGAAAGATCATAGAAACAGTGATCTATCTACAATAAATATATTTTAAACATGTGGGTAGCTTGAGAATGGTCCTGGTC
>NW_007752225.1:0-4877 GCF_000696425.1 Galeopterus variegatus
AAAAAAAAAGAAAAAAAAAAAAAAAAAAAAAAAAAAGAAAAATACATATAAGAATAGTACCTACTTTCAAAGAGTGTTCTGGGAATTAAAAGCATTGTAGGGCTTACATAATACTTTTTTCAGTGTTTATTTTAATTGGTCAGCTAAATTTACTTTAAATCTTTACCCTCAAGAAAAGCAGCACCTATGCACTTAGTTTCAGGGGGTGGAATTGCTGCTAGCATAGATACGATATATCTCTTGTTAGCACATGGGGATCTAACTGCCAGCTCATGTGAGGAGATGTGCCCTTTGATCATGATGGCAGGCTAGATCTATTACCACTGAAACACTTGGGTAATATACACAGTGATGCATCTCAGCCTTGGTTAAGTGGATCTGACACAAAAGGATAAAGGGTAACATCTCCATTCTCATTAAGAGGTAACAGATGGACTTCCCTAAAATCCACTTTTTAGCCTAATTTCATCTGCTTAATTCTTTTGTCTGATGAGAAGACATTTGAAAAATAATTTTAAATTGTTCTCCCTGCAATTAATATTTCTTTATCATTATTAGAACCCCCCCCCCAGGGGATTCTGTTATCCTCAATGGTTTTAAATATTATTCTCAAGCAAATACAATAAATTTCCTTTTAATATTATTTTTACCAAAACATTATCTGTGGCTTTGAGAGATAAACATTACTTGTGGGCTAAATATTCAAACCAAGTAGAAAAAATATATATATATATCTCCAAGCTATTTTCTTAGTAATTCCAATTTTTCTTAATTTTTCTGTGACATTATTATTTTTACTTCCTTTCATGATTTAGAACAAAGTAGCTTAATTATACATTTAAAGTTTCTACATTTATGCCCACCCCAGCTTTTACTGTATAGCTAAAATTTTAAGTTCTCTTTTGTTTTCTCATTCTTGTTGGCTCTGAGAAATGTGCAAAGTTTTTTTTAAAAAATCAGGTTGATATCTAAGTTTTTATACATCAACATTTCTTAAAATTCATCTGAATTAAGCTTGTTATTCGGCCAAAATATGCTTATGTAATTTGTTTATTTTTCAAACTCTGAGTTAAAAAAAAAAAAAAAAAGGTGAGACAATACCCACTGATTTCAAGAGAATAACACATGTTTTTGTTATATATTTTAAATTCTATAAGGTTTATAGACAAGCTGAATATAATCATGTTGGCAGAGGCATGCTGTATTTATCTCTATATGGAGGCAACTGTAAAACTGAATCTGGGACATACATGAGTCATTTCCCTGAAAACAAGAAGAAAATTTTATCTGGTCTACCTTTGATGTTTTTTTTTTTGTATTTTGGGTATATGATATTTATAATAGTAATTAGCAATAGTAATAATAATAATACTCTCTTAAAAATAATCGTAAATAGTTATTTTACTGATCTATATAAAGGCTTGATTTCTAAAATATTTATCATGAAATAACTTTTTAAATATAATCATGTGTTCATTGAAGGAGCTCCATCCTTGCATTTTTTCCACACCATCAACATGGAACCACTTGAATGATCAGCATTCATCACCTTCTCCCTTACTGTTTTTTTTTTTTTTTTTAACATATTTCAGCAGGTTCAATTCACCCTCTCATACGTAGCTTTCGGCTGGAAGGAAAACTCCAAGAGGAGCAGGATTTTTGCCTATTTTATTCTCTGCTATATCTGCAATCACTAGATGAGTGTTTGGCATATAATAAAGACTCAGTAAATAATTTTTGGAGGAATGAGAAAACTCATGTCTTCCCTGACTGGGTTTGGTACCCTTCTTACTCTGGAATTAACAGCTCATTGTCCTAGACATCTGCTTTTGTATTTGTCTTCCGTACTTGTGTGTGATTCCTTGCAAATGAATCCTTTGTTTCTGGATTGTCTTAAAATGTTTCTTAAGCACCTGCTCTATGAACATTTCTTTTTGCTTTTTAGAATCCAGTACATGATTGCTTATAATTGGGACAACCTTGATGAAAATTTAAGTAAAAGCATCCATCTAATAAAAGAAGTGACATGGATTAAGGTTAACACGACTAGGTTGTATTCAATATATGAGAAAAAAAATAAATGTAATCATTGACTACATATTTTAAAAAAGAAACCTTATTCTTTTGAGATTTTTCTAAAGCCTTAAACCAATCTAAATAGATATAGTTTTTCTTAGAGGTGTAAGATGATAATAGGGCTTCAACACTGTAAATTAGAAATAATTCATGTCTTCTAAATGGGTTTAACACTTCTAATAAAACAAAACCACTAAATGGTATGCTTTATTTTATTTTTCTCTTAATGCTACAAGAAACTACTGCCGGAGTAACACTTTAGAGAGGAAAACAGTACTCCTAAGCCAGCAAAAACACCAAAGTTCCAAGGTTCTTTGTCTATCCACAGCCAGACCTTGGAAAAGTTGAAACTACATAGCAACTTGACTGCACGTTCTTTGCCTGCACTTGAGGTTGCTATAAGAAACAGGCATTCTTCACTCTTGAATCTTCACACGCTCATACAAGAGTTCTTGTTATCAAGCTCCAGAACAAGAAAAAACTGTGCCACTCCTGAATCCCTGGATTACTGTTCTTCATACAAATTAGTCATTATCTCAGAGCTGTTTCCCCTGTTTTTGCATTAGCTGCTAGAAAGCATAGCGTGAATTTTAGGTCCCACATCCCATAATTATCATCTACATTCTCTATGTGGTGTGTGTGCCCGTGAGTCTTTCTTAATGCTGATTTTTATTTCCTCTTCAGATTCCCTTAACCCTAATTCCCTCAAGAATGTGTAGTCTTTTTGAATTTGTGCACCGCTTTGAAGACCTCATCAGGTTCTTTATGAAAAGAGATATTTAGATAACATGCAAAACTTATTTTGCTTGGAAATAAAATGAATATCATGTCCTTTGTGCATGTTTTTTTGTAAAATAATAAGAACTGGTGAGGCAGAATGCAAGATCTTGAAGATAGGATAGTGCTAAATTTCACCAGATAGCTATTGTTTAGAGACTCAAGAATAGTCTCATTAACTGCAAAGAGGCTATGCTCATTAAAAATTAATAGAAAGACTAACATGCTATTTTACCAACCCTGGAAATTCCTCCTCTATAAAAAGCTTACATTTTTACCTGTAATTTATAAAACAAAACAACAACAAAAAAACTTATTGAATTTATATTGAAGATACAATTCTAAAGACCCCATGATTATTGTATAAAACTGATTAAACTATAAAATACAAAACAAAGAATTATCTATAATCTCACCCCTCCAAAATAATATGAATTGGTAGTGTAAAATTTCCTTTTATGTGTTTGGTATGTATTATATGTATGTGTATAATTCAAATATGTGAGAGTAATTGTTTCTATATCATACACATTTTAAACACAACAGTACTTCAAAAAGTTCATGGAAAAATTGAATTAAAACTTTCCACGGACTTTTTGAAGACCTTCATATGCGTGTCCATTTATTTAAACTGTAGTGTACAGTTCTTGAATTCTATTTTTTAACTATCCTTTTATGCTAAATCTTTTCCCATATTTTAAAATGCAAAACATTATTTTAATGGCCGAAAATCGATATAAGATGTAAGAATATTTGGACATAGGACCATTCTACATATCTTGCAAACTTCTGGTAATTTACCACAGTGTCAGTTATTTCATGTTGGGATGATGCATTCAAAGAAAGGATCCTTGTTAACAAGAAGTTCCAATATTCAAAATAGCTAATGGAAACAGGAACCACTTATAATGTGATCAATAGATATAAACTGAAACCAGTCACACTAGGAAGAAATGAACAAACCCAGGCACTTACTAATTTCAGTAGCAATGATTGTTATGTTGTGCCATACACTTAATTCTCGGTCAAGTGGTGTTGCCAGCGTTATCTTCCCATCATCTGCATTAATGTTGAACTGCCTCTCCAGGTCGGTGTGCCGGTCGATGGAAAACCTACAAAACAGACATATCTGTAATCTACTTCAACATTTATATGAGCCATACATTCCACAGCAGACCTTTAATAATCCTTGGAGGGCCATAGTTGTAAAGTCAAATGAATTGGGAAATTCAGTGGCGTCATAATTTCTAAAACTAAATGACTGGATGAGGCACAAGAAACTTAATAATTATTGTCCGAGGAGCAATTAGCTACATATGCAACATGGAGGTCATAAACTGTCATCACTTTCAATACGCAGTGTTTTCAAAAATGGATGCTGATGAAGAGTTAATTGGACGATCCATCACATTTATTGGACAGCTTATAACAATTAGCAGTTGCCACAAAATATCACACAAAACAATGAACTCAAGCCCAAAGCAGAATGGTGGTAGGCAGCATGTTATTCATGGCAGTTCAAGAAAAGTATATGTTTTGTTAAACTTTTATTTTACTGGACTACATTCACAGGGTTTCCTTTTGCTGTTGGCAATGGTAATATAGGAATTATTTTTCCACAACATTTTATTAACATCTTTTTTATACATCAAATTTTTTTTTCTGGCTATGGAATGTTGTATCTAATGATGTTTATGTCTTAAGGAATACAAGGCATACTTAGAAAGATCAGCCCATAAATAAGGAGTACTTGAAATGAACAAAAGCAGGATAGAATGGAGGCCCAAGGAAGGTCATATGTCATCCCATTCCAGGATGAATGACTGAAGAAAGCTTTCTCGGTCAAGGTGACCTCCTAATAAGTGCACATAAAAACTCTCTATTCACTGTGATACTAATTAACCCCAATTCTGAAACACGGTCCATAGCTAGTTGGTACTGAGCATTTTTTCTTCTTTATACATATTCTTTATAAACACATTGTATAATCAAGAATAAGACTATGCAATTATAAAAAATGAGAA
>NW_007752225.1:5732-7302 GCF_000696425.1 Galeopterus variegatus
GAATGGAGGCCCAAGGAAGGTCATATGTCATCCCATTCCAGGATGAATGACTGAAGAAAGCTTTCTCGGTCAAGGTGACCTCCTAATAAGTGCACATAAAAACTCTCTATTCACTGTGATACTAATTAACCCCAATTCTGAAACACGGTCCATAGCTAGTTGGTACTGAGCATTTTTTCTTCTTTATACATATTCTTTATAAACACATTGTATAATCAAGAATAAGACTATGCAATTATAAAAAATGAGAAAAAAATAATTCAATCCTTATAATCCTCTATCTGTACTTTTGTTTTGTTAATGTTTTAGTAAATTTCATTGCAAACATTACACATGTATGTATATGAATATGCATGTACCCATATGTATCTATATCTGCCTGGGAAGATACCTATCTAGTTAGATAGTAGAGTAGATATGTAGGTGTACATAGATATGCATATGGATTTTTTTCTCCCTCTTTTTAGCATGTTCATTTTCATTATAAATGATATGTATATCCTTTATGCCAGGTTCAAAATCTATCAAAAAAAGGCATCCCTGTTAAATCCTCTACAACAGACAAGCATCATTAAAGAGTTTGGAATATTAAAAAGTACTTGATTCTACTGACAATTTTTTATTGAAAATCCTTTGAAAAAAACATGTAAAACAAAGTTATAACTCTCAATTTAGGAATGACTTAGCTACAAATAGAACTAAGAAACTGACTTATATCTATGTACCAGGCATTTGCAAACAACTCCTATCCCCACTCCCCATGCTGATTGAAGAAATTCAGAAAAGATTTAAGAACCCAGAGGCAGATATGGATTGACAGTGTTCTTCACGAAATCCTGAGTATGAGGAAATGTTTACTGCAAAGATTTTGAATCTGCTGTTTTATGAAAAGAAGACCAAAAGCCATTTTCTTGGGGAACAATGGTGGTTGATTAGACCAATGAGATTCGAAGTTTAACTGTAAAATTACTGAACAGACATGTGTTTGTTCCAGACATTGTGTATACTCTGACTCTTAGAAGAGCTAAGAAATGTCCAGAGAATTAATTATCAATTTCTCATCATATTCATAAATAAACTTTGCAGGCATTTCTAGGTTCTGCTAATTTTATTATCGCACTGCTATGTCATATATTCATGCACCAACCAATTCCCCAGAGGCCACAATAAACAAGAATCAGTCTAATCGCTGATACTCATGAATCCCAAATCAGAAACACACTACATGGCGATTCGGTTGCAGCCCAGTAATTGCCTGGAACTTCTAGCACAGAAGCTGTGGGAACAAGAACAGGGTATTTGGAAGCTGGCATTAAAAAATAAATGTTATTGTTTGTTTAATTCCTTATTCAAATATGTGTAATGCAGGTCTCAAATCTTGAGCAAACTGAGTCTCTATTATTTATGTACTGCTCTTTCTATGATAATTAGTAAGTTCGCTGAGCCTCAATTTCTTTAGTGGTAAACTATGAAGTACCTATATCCCAGGAGTGGTGGTGAATAATAAAAATAAATCAGTCTCTGGCACTATTAGGTACTAAAATAAGTTTCATCATCAGCATCATCATCA
>NW_007752225.1:8534-8921 GCF_000696425.1 Galeopterus variegatus
ATAAATCAGTCTCTGGCACTATTAGGTACTAAAATAAGTTTCATCATCAGCATCATCATCATCAGCAGCAGCATCATCATCATATCATCATAATTACTATTATCTCTCATTAACTGAAAACTTAATAAACTTCCCTATTTACAGGGTGGTGGAGAATGCCCTTCCTTAACAATTTATAAATGGCAGAAAACTAGGAGAAAACGTTTAGGTAAATTTAACTTCCATAACCCTAACAAAGGCAGGGATATTTTTCTCATTTTTTAAAATCTCAGTTCATGACAGACTTTATAGGGTAAGCCATAAGGATTTATAAAACAGGCTATAACCACAGCCATTTAGTGAGATCAGAGTTAAGAATGTCATAATATTACGAGATTACATAATGGA
>NW_007752226.1:0-328 GCF_000696425.1 Galeopterus variegatus
GGGGGGGACAGAATTCAATCCACGCTACCAGAATGCCTAGCTGCACAGTGTGCCTGAATCCCGAGGCACACTCTCCCCACTTTGGCATACGTCAGCTCTTTTTCAAAATGACGTTTGTGAAAATGAGTCTCACTAAGGACTGCTAAAAAGGGTGAGTTGGGGATGTTTTTAGCTGCCTATAAGCCAAATAAAAGGTTCTGTTGTTGTGAAAATGCTCTTCTTGTGTATGCTAAAAGCATCCATCAATTTCAGAAATTATTCAGCCTCACTAAGTAGAAATGATGGGTGGCTTTTTGAATTTGAGATAAAGAGGGGCTTTTGTGTGTAT
>NW_007752226.1:1654-3253 GCF_000696425.1 Galeopterus variegatus
ACTAAGTAGAAATGATGGGTGGCTTTTTGAATTTGAGATAAAGAGGGGCTTTTGTGTGTATGGTTGATGGTGATTTACTCATGCCAGATTCTTTTTCTACCCTGAGTAGAATATCTTAGATTTCAAGGAGGCAGAGACCATTGCTTTTTCATCTCAGCTCTGGCAAGGTAGGTACATCATTAACATGTGCTGAAGAGGAAGTTTTTCCTGAGAGGACACTCAGAAATTTACAATTGTGTGAGCCTCTGTGTTCACATGCAGGTGGGCATATATGAGTCATATGTTTGTTGAATGAATTAATGAATTTGGGCCAAGAAAGGCATGTCTTCAAGTTACAAGTAGCCGGGAACCACCAGTTTGAAGTCTCCAATTAAGGTAAGGAGAAGTAATGTGTTTAAGGGGAGAATCACAAGGTGAGGAAACAGTCAAAAAGTTGACAAAAGAAATTTCAGATTTGGGTTCCTACACTCTGTGAATAATACCAGCAGCAGAGCTAAGATCCAGCCACATCAAAGCTAGAAGGGACCTGTATTAGTCAGTTTTCACCAGGTTATGCTGCATAACAAGCAACCCCCAATCTCAGTCTTTTGTAGCAATAAATAATTATTTCTCACTCATGTTGCATGTCAGTGGTGGGTGACCAGCTGCTGCAGCTCTGGTCCAGGGTGTGGTCAGGGACAGGTCTGCCACATGGGTCTCTCATTCTAGGACCCAGACTGAAGAAGCGGCTGTTACCTGGGATGTCACCTTCTCATGGCAAAGAGCAGGAGCACGAGAGGGATGGGGGAAACTTGCAATGCCTCTTAAAGTCTCCACTGGAAACTACTGCACTGTCACTTAGACCCACATTTTGGAGGAGAGATGCAGTCACATGGCCAAACCCACACAATGGGAGGAGCTGGTGATCAATATTTGCTAAATAACAATGCAATTTACTCCTGGGATTTAGGGAACTGTGAGTCTAGTGGATCTAAACTGTTCTCAGAAGAGCCTCTGGGTTCCTGGGGCCACAGTGAATGAGGAGTGCAAGGAGTGTAAGCGGACAAGGCTGCAAGACCCCTCCTTCAACAACACCATCTCTACTTTATCTGCTGGGTTGCTGCATATGTTTTCAATTGAAAGCTGCTTTAAAAAAATGATACATTTAAAAAATATCAATGGCCTGATACAATTCCCTCATATTACAGAGAGGAAGATCAAGAACTCAAAAGAAGATAGATATGAAGTTGATCAGTGGCAGAGCCCAAACAAGTACCCAGCAAGAGAACTCTCATGGCACCCCAGGTCAATATGCACTCATGTATTCATTCAACAAACACTTGCCACTCAACAACTCTGAGCAAAATTTTGGCAATCATAGCATTCTCCTTCATTCACTCTATATCTTGACAACCTACTTTGTGTCTAATTCATTCATTCATTCAGCAATTTTTTTCTGAGGATCTACTATATGTCAGGCCACAGTATAGGCACTGGGAATATGGCTGTGAACAAAACCAATTTTTTGACCCATTGAATTTACACTCTAGGGGAGACACAGATAATATGTAATATGCTATATACATTTAAAGTGTGATAGGTGCTATGAAGAGAAAAAAA
>NW_007752226.1:7457-8921 GCF_000696425.1 Galeopterus variegatus
TTTGTACCCCGTGTCCCCCACCTAATTATCTCCAACCTCCCTCCCCGTCCCCCTTCCCCCCGATTCCACTTCGTAACCTAAGGTATGTTCTCTCCCTCTGAAAGTCCAATGCATCACTGTGGTCTTTCTTTCCTTCCTTCCTTTCTCTCTTAGCTCCCACATATGAGTGAGCACATGCACTATTTATCCCTCCGTGCTTTGCTTATTTCACTCAACCTAAGTTTCTCCAGGCTCATCCACGTTGTTGCAAATGAGAGAATTTCATTCTTTTTTCTGGCAGAGTAGTATTCCATGCTGTATATATACCACAGTTTCCTTATCCAATCATCCATTGATGGACATTTAGGTTGGTTCCATATCCTGGCTATTGTGAACAGAGCTGCAATGTACATGGGAGTGCAGGTATGCCTTCAACCTGATGATTTCTATTCCTACGGATATACCCAGAAGAGGGATTGCTGAATCCATTCCTCTGGATATATACCCAGAAGAGGGATTGCTGAATCTCATGGAAGATCTATCTGTAGTCATTTGAGAAACCTCCATACTGTTTTCCATAGTGGTTGTACTAATTTGCAGTCCCACCAACAGNGAATGGGAAACCTTCCCTTACTGCTTAGGTTGCTCTTCATGGCCCTCATCACTGCTTGTAATTACAGGTGTGTTTGTGCAGTAAATGGATAAATGTCTGCCTCCCTACAAGTCAGTAAGTGCCGCAGGGCAGCCCCTCTGCCTGTTCCTGGCCGGACGCACAGCACAGAGCATTGTAGGTTCTCAAGTACTCGTGTGGAATGAATGAATGAATGAATGAATGAATGAATGAATGAGTGAGCAAACAAAGTGTGCCTGGTACTGTGCAGACATTTGTTCCCATCCATGCCCCTCCCCTGATTCCACTTTGACTTTGGGAGCTCTGTGGAAACTCAGGACTCAGGCTGAGTAAACCTTACAGGGGCTTACAGATTTCTATTGGTTCTTAAGTTTGGCTGAGCGTTGGAATTATCTGTAGGTTTTCAAAAAAACCAATGCCTGTCCTCAGAGGTCCTGGTACAGATTGGGGGTGCACTGTACATCAGGATGATAAAAGATTCTCCAGGCCAAGCCTCAGAACCACTGCCTTGACAGGATCTGGCAGAGCCCTTCCAACCTGGAGACTGGAGACTGTTTCACGATAGAGAGCTGTAAATAATGAGAGAAAACACAGAGCCTACTATGTGCCAGACATGGTTGTAAGGACTTGTCTTACTTAAGGAAAGTCTTATGAAGAGGATAGTATTATCATCCCCATCTCACAGACGGGGAGACTGAGGCACAGAGCCATCAAGTAACTCGCACATAGTTACCCAGCCACTAGGTGGCAGTGCCAGGATTTCAACCCTGAGTGGTCTAGCTCCAGGGTACAGGTGCTCGGCCAACACCCTACGGTGCTGGGGGCCAGGAGAGGGACCCGCCAGCTGTCCTCAT
>NW_007752227.1:0-688 GCF_000696425.1 Galeopterus variegatus
CCAACTGTTGATTAAATCCACAGGAGACGTCCTGAGGGGAATATGCCCCAATTACCTTCGGTTTCAAAATAGCAATACAATGATTTACTTGATGATAAAAAAGTAAATCGTTCTTTAATAAGGCGCCACATTCAACTATTTAATGAATGAACAGAGTTATTTAGCCTTATTTATAATGCTTTAGATTTGCATTCACCTTATGATTAGTGCAGTTGACACTCTGCACACATCTGTTGGCCATTTGGATGTCTTCTTTGCAGAAAAATGTATTTGAGTCCTTGTCTATTTTTAAATCAAATTATTATTATTGTTGTTATTATTATTGTTTTAGAGTTGTAGCAGTTCTTTATATGCCTTTGATATTAATCCCTTATTCATTACATGTTTTGCAAATACTTCATTTTATTCTGTAGTTTTCCTTTAACTCTGCTGACTGTTTTCTTTACAGTACAAAAGTTTTTCAGTATGATGAAGTCCCACTTACCAATTTTGTTTTTCTTGGTTTACTTTTTATCTCATATCCCCCAAATCATTGCCAAGCCAAAAGTTCTGAAGCATTTCCCGTATATTTTCTCCTAAAAATTTTAGTTTTGTGACATGTCTAATTCTTTAATCCATTTTGTATTGGTTTTTCTATGTGTTATAAAACAAAGGTCCAATTTCTTTCTTTTGTATATGTGTAGTTAGT
>NW_007752227.1:2244-2941 GCF_000696425.1 Galeopterus variegatus
GGAAAAGTCCAATTTCAGGAGGTCCTGCCCAGTGTCCTGATTAACAGGTCTGTGACTGGCAGCCCCTCACAAATTCATGGATTACTGGAGGCACCATATGCTCAAAACCATTCTTAAACACCTGTGACCACAAAAGTGTTTTGCTATCTTAGCCTATCTATGGGAGTAAAATTTGGGGGATTAAGGGAGAGAGGGGCTTACTCCTTAATCTTCTATGCCCTCTTGTGAGATCTCCTGGTCTTTCTTAGCTGAGTTGCTATTGAAATTGGGTGCACATTTGGGATCCTTTGAATGGTCTCTGGCAATATGGTGGATCCTTTGAACTGGCTGTGTTCAAAAGAAAACTTTGGAAGAGTTTGATCTTAAATAGCTGCCTGATAGGTACCTATGAGAAGATCAATATAACAAGTAGCCTTAAAAACTTTCTTGGCTCTGTAGTCTAATGACTAAAATTTAGTACCTTCACATTCACTGCCCAAGTTCTGTTCCCACACAGAGAACTAATCCCTTGATGATGTAAATTGTTCTGAAATGTTACTATCTAGAAAACTAGCTAACAACACTTGAGCAGAAATTACGATTGAAACAATTTTTAGACCCACTGAAAAATTCGTTTAATTCAGGGGAAAGGTATTTATAAAAGTTAGTTTATAATGTTCTGCTCTTTTTTCTTTTCTTTTCTTTTTTTTTTTTTTTT
>NW_007752227.1:8639-8920 GCF_000696425.1 Galeopterus variegatus
AGGGGAATTGTGGGGTACAAAAAGCCGCTATACCTAAAATATCGTGTTCTGACAGTCTGAAATAAAGGAGCAGCCTCAAGCTCTCTCTATCATTACCCCACCTCCTGTGTCTCGATTCTCTGTCACTCTCCAAAGCACACTATGTAGCCTGGACCTGCCAAAGAAGAAGACATTACCTCTGGTCCTTTCCCTGAGTTTTCATTAACTTAACTCCTATCAGAGGAAGAAAGACTGGAGTCTGTCATCATACCTGGACTAAATTATATCTTATGTTTTGCTCC
>NW_007752228.1:0-8920 GCF_000696425.1 Galeopterus variegatus
CCCACTGTGGGGTGTTTCCTGACTCTTAAAAATATTTTTGTCTTTTTCATTCTCTCTTTCTGCAATCAAACTTATTTTCAGTTACAAGGATTTTTTTTTTGCCACATATTTTCTTTAAAATTTAAGAGGCACATTGGTTCATGTTTTGTCTGAAATATGTTAAATATTAAGGTAATCTGATCTCGTTTTCTCAGTGATTTTTCCCCCCATTTTTTCTTAACCCAGCAATGCCTTTTTAAAAAGAAACATTGGACATTCTTAGGTTTTTAGAAATGGTTTTCTAGTATTCTATTAATTTTTAGTTAAAAAAAAAAAGATGTGGAAATGGAGTCTGGGGCCTCTCAAGTGAATCCCCCTGCACCCACTCTTTTTGAGGACTGGCGATTTTATAAAACCCATTCATACTGGCTTTCATTGGTGACAGAAATATAAATTCAAAAGTAACCTTTGTTCATCACATTTTATTAAGAATTCTTAACCTAAGCGATCCCTCATGAAAAATGTTTTACTCTATTGGAAAGTTAAAATGAATGAGCATGCATGAAAATATTTCATATTATCCTAAGATTCAGAAACAACCTCATGTATCTTTAAGGACTGAATTTAAACCCTGTCTCTGTAGTGAGGTTGAGAGGTTGGATGATAAGCCAAAAGTTATTTTTTATGAAAGGTGGATCTTTTACATGTTCTCTCTGATCATTTCTTCTCGAGTGTGTGGTCATGGCCATCTACACGCTTAAGTAGGTGGAGCATACACAGCACTTAATTCAAATATAGGCTCTGCAACTCACTCTGGCCTTTGCTGAATTATTTTGTTTCCTCATATATAAACTGAAGATTGCAATAGACTTTATACTGTAGACTTTATAAACGTGTGAAAATGAATGGGAACTGTAAGGTGAGTCTCTTTGAAATCCTCTGGTGTAGATCCCACATTTGCTCATTCTCTTCACTCTGTGGGTGTTCGGGTCTTAATTAAAAAACGTTTGTTTCCAAGCATGGAGCAAAAGGCTACACCTACTAACACATTTTTTGACTTTCCATACTGAAGCACAGAAAGTAATACCAGTTACAGATGTGCCAGGAGGAATTGTCCTTTGGGAAGCTCAAGGGCGAAAGGCAGAGATCATGGTCATTGTCCTCTGAGTGAGTTTGCATCTCACTCTCACCAAGTTAGTTCAGACACTAAGCTTCAATTTTGAAAGTTCTTCCTGAATATTGATGCAACCAACATGTATAGCAGAACTGAGAGATAGTATGAAGTTGAATTTCTCAGATTTGTTCTGTCACAGGATGCTTTGTGCCACTTGGGGAGAATCTTAGGGAGAGGTTGGATTGAATTATGTGGTACCTGCTCCAGCTTTTAGCTGAAATTTGCAGACCCTCTCTTGTCTAAGGATGGTCTTCCAGTGCCCATTCTTAGCCTACATTTGTAATTTTAATATTCTCCATTAGACCACCTTTGGACAAAGAGATAATTTCATCTGTATACTGCAGATAAATTCCTTTTTTTTTTTTTTTAGCACAAATATGATGATATTCCATTTCTGCTTCATAGAGTTCAGTAACTAGTCAAGGCACTGAAGACCCTAAAACATGGCCAACTTTTTCTCCTTGAACCCTCATCCCTGCCATCCACATCTTGTGACATGCACTTCAGACACACTGAACTTTTATGCCTAATACTTTATTTACAGTGAATTATCTAACCCTCACTAAAAAATGTTTATAATCAGCCATTACTTTTCTACCTTGTATATTAGGGAATTAAACATCAACATGTTTAGGTTATTTTCCTAATATCACAAGAATGCTGAAATTTCTTTAGAATATGCTAAGTCTACTAAAATTTAATTATTTCTACATTAAGTTGCATAAGCAAGATAAGGAAGCACTGGGCAGGTCTTTCAGGATGGCAGTGTAAGTTCTTACAAAGGATCTTCAAAAAGTTTATGGAAAATGCATATTGTGATAAAACTATGCATGGATTTCAGAAATATTTTATATCAAGATAAACTCATACTAACTTGTTATAACATGTCTGAATAGGAACTAGTTTGAAACACAAAGAAGAATAAGACAGCAGTTTGAAAACAGCCTCTATCAGAGAAGTGAATTCTGCTAAAATTGATGCAAGAACAAACATCAAATTTATCAGTTGTCTGAGCTCTTTGTATATTCTAGATATTAATCCCTTTGTTGGATATATAGTTTGCAAATATTTTCTCTCATTCTTTAGATTGTCTTTTCACACTGTTGATTGTTTCCTTTGCTGTGCAGGTTTTTATTTTGATATAATCCCATTTGTTTATTTTTTCTTTTGTTGTCTGTGCTTTTGGGGTGTTATTCATAACTTTACAGCAAAAAAATAAATAATCCAATTAAAAAATAGGCAAAGGAGCTGAATAGACATTTCTCAAAGGAAGACATACAAATGGCCAACAGGTATGTGAAAAAATGCTCAACATCACTAATAATCAGGGAAATGCAAATCAAAACCACTTTGAGATATTACCTCACCCCAATCAGACTGGTTCTTATAAAAAAGAGAATAACAAATGCTGCTAAGGATGTGGAGAAAGATGAAACTTCCTTCACTGTTGGTAGGACTGTAATTTAGTACAGCCATTATGGAGAACAGTATGGAGGTTCCTTAAACAACTACAGTTAGAACTGCCATATGATCCAGCAATCCCACTCCTGGGGATATATCCAGAGGATTGGAAAACACCAGGTCAAAGGGATACCGGCATTCCCATGTTTATCTTAGCTCTATTTACAATAGCCAGGTGATGGACCCAACCTAAATGTCCATCAATGGATGACTGGATAAGGAAATTGTGGTGTATATACACAGTGGAATACTACTCAGCCATTAAAAAAGAATGAAATTCTACCATTTTCAACAACAAGGATGAGCCTGGAGAAAATCACTCTAAGTGAAACGACCCAGGTATAGAAAGAGAAATACTGATGTTCTCACTCATAACTGGGAGCTGAATCCATAAATAAACAAATGAGCAATAAAGAGAGACAGAGAGAAAGAAAGAAAGAAAGAAAGAAAGAAAGAAAGAAAGAAAGAAAGAAAGAAAGAAAGAAAGAAAGAAAGAAAGAAATATCACAGCAATATGTTCAACTTTTAGAAAACTAGAGGTGGAAGAGGAGAGGGGAGGAAGGAGGGGGGCTAATGAGGAATTGGTCAACTGACACAAAGAATGATTGTGTATTGTAATGATAAATAAGCTAACTATCCTGATCTAACCACCACACATTGTACACAGTTATTGAAAATCAGCATTGTACCCTACATGTATACATAAGTTATCTAAAAAAATTAAAACCATAAAATAAAATCACACTCTAAAAGAAAAAGAAAAGTTCAACATTAAAAAAAAATTATGATGGGGCTGGCCCAGTGGCGCATTGGGGAGTGCACTGCTTGGGAGCGCGGCGGCGCTCCTGCTGAGGGTTCAGATCCCATGTGGAGACCGGTTCCTGCTCACTGGCTGAGTGTGGTGCGGGCGAACACCAAGGGTTGCGATCCCGTTGCTGGTCCCCGGTGCGGGCACGACACCAAGGGTTGTGATCCCGTTACTGGTCAGTAAAATAAAGACAAAAAGGAAAAAAAAATTATGATGAAGCTTGGGTGGAAGATTGGTGAAATCACTGATGCTTTATGAAAAGTTTATCTTGACAATGCATTCAGAGAAATCAGCAGTTTACAAATGAATAACTCATTTTAAGAAGCGATGAGATGATGTTGAAGACAAAGCCCACAATGACCATTAACACCAACTTGCTAGGAAAAAGTGAATCTTGTTCAAGATCTAATTGAGGAGGACCAACAATTAACAGCAGAAATAACAGCCAACACCTAGACATCTCAATTTGTTCAGCTTACACAATTCTGACTGAAAAATTACAGTTGAGCAAACTTTCCACTTGATGTGTGCCAAAACTGTTGCACCCAGATTGGCTGCAGAAAAGAGCAGAGCTTTCAGTGAAAAATTTCAACAATTGGGATCAAGATCCTGAAGCATTTCTTTGAAGAATTTTAACAAGAGATAAAACATGGCTTCACTAGTACAATCCTGCAGATGAAACACAATCCAAGACATCACCACCAAGACTTGGAACTGGATGAGTCAAAGCAAAATTGGACTGATCAAGAGCAAATGTCACAGCAACAGTTTTTTGGGATGCTCAAGGATTTTGCTCATTGACTTTATGGAAGGCCAAAAAAATGTAACATCTGCTTATTATGAGAGTGTTTTGAGAAAGTTAGCTGAGCATTTAGTTTTGCAGAAAAACACCCAGGAAAGCTTCATCACAGTGTCCTTCGTCACAATGTGTCTGCTCATTCCTCTCACCAAACAATGGCAATTTTGTGAGAATTTTGGTGGAAAATTATTACGCATCCGTCCTACAAGCATGATTTGGCTCCTCCAACTTCTTTTTATTTCCTAATGTTAAAATTTCTTTAAAAGGCACTTATTTTTCTCATATCAATAATGTAAAAATGACTGCATTGACATGGTTAAATTCCCAGGACCTACAGTTCTTTAGAGATGGACTAAATGGCTGGTATCATTGCTTATAAATGTGTCTTGAACCTGATGAAGCTGATGTTGAGATATCAAGTTTATATTTTTAAGTTTTATATTTTAATTCAACTTTTCCATAAACTGTTTGAAGTCCTCTCATATATGAATATGGTCCTCCGTAAAAGCAAGGAAAAAATTGTCATGAAGTGCCAAAACGATTTTTTTCAGAACTGTGGAAATTAACCACTGGCTCTGAGGAGCATTTACACATGAAAAACTGCTGTAGCACAGTGAGTTTTAACTCTGTAACTTGACATCCTCTCGTCTTTGTTCCTTAGTGTCTTGTTAGCATTGAAAAACAGAAGTTTTACAGCTCCTAGAGGGGACAGGCTTAGATTTCCTCAAAAATTTCATCATAAGAACATTTTTTACTATCCCAGCTCTCTGAAAATTGTGGGGGATCTAGAAGGCTGTAATCAGAGCAGTGCATACCCAAAGTAGACCTCAGAGGGCCCCGATCTCTCACCTTGGGCTGACCTTAGGGTCTTGTGCATGCAGGAAGTAATGGCTAAGGCAGAGTTGTAAACAGAATGTATAAGAAAGCCTCAACATACATCCTCATGGGTAAAGGTGGAAAACTTATTGGTTCAAGAAAGTTAAGGAAATATCTCACCAATCATTGGGTGACCACCAAGATAATTGAGCAGAGACATCAGTGGGTAAACATGACAGAGAATATAGACTTTATAAAATTTGTCCAGGAAAGTGACTGAAACAAACAACAATAGCAAAAACAACAGCAAGAAATGCATCTATAACATCAAAGCCTGTGCGAGAGAGGAAAATCTGAGATTTAGAGTTGTCACATTATCTAATCTAAATGATCCAGTTTTGAACAATAGATTATAATTGTGATACTTTCAAAGTAACAGAAATTGAAAATAAAACTGTCCCTGAAAGGGCCCGAATTTGGACTGACTAGAAGATGACATTAAATCAGGAATTATAATTATATTCAAACAACCCAAAATCAAAAAGTGTAATGGATTAAAGGGAAAGCATCACAATGATGTCTCATTAAATTGAGAATATCATTAAAGATATCAAAATTATAAAGATGAACCAACTAGAAATTCTGCATTTGTAAGAAAACAATACAGAAATTGAAGAGCTCACTAGAGGGGTTCAACAGCATATGTGAGCTGGCAGAAGAAATAATCATTGAACTTGAAGATAAGCCAACTGAAAAGATCTATTCTGAGGAACAGAGAGCCAAGGTAATAAAGAGGTATGAACAGAGCTCTGAAACCTTGGGACTCCATGAAGCACACGATCATACATATAATGGGAGTATCAGAAGAAGAAGAGAGAGGACGGGAAATAAAATATGTTTCAAGAATTAAAAAGTTTTAATGAAAAACATTAATCTACACACCCAAAAAGCTGAACAAACTCCAGGTAAGATAAAGTCAAAGAGATTCACGCTGAGACAAGTCATAGTCAACTTCTTGAAGAAAAAATACAAAGGATGAATTTTGAAAGCAGCCAAAGAAAAAGAATGCATTTTGTATAAAGGCTTCTCAATAAAATTGGCAACAGCCTTCTCAGCAGAATCTATGAAGGCCAGAGGCAGTGGGATGATATGTACCAAGCGCTAAAATACCAAAACTCTACATCAAGATTTTTTTTAAAAAAATTTTTGTGCTAAATTTCTTTTTTTTTACATTTTTTATTGAAATATATTCATTGTACATACTTGTGGGGTACCAAGTTATATTTCAATACCTGTATACAATGTATGATGATCTATTTAAAGTAATTAGAGTACTTATTGCAAAACTTAATCATTTCTTAGTGCTGTGAACATTTGATCTCCTCTCTTCAATAGGGATTATTTTTTCTATCTACCTTTAATTTTGTGTCTGTTAATCAGCCTCTCATTATCCTCCCTCTCCACTCCCCTTTTCCCCCTCTAGAAACCATAGTTCTTCTTTCTCCTTTTAACAGTCTGACTTATTATTATTAATTTTCTGTTTTCTTTTCTTTTCTCTTTTAGTTCCCACTTATGTGTGAGAACATGCAGCATTGCTCTTTCTCTTTCTATGCCTGGCTTATTTTACTTAACACAATTTTCTCCAAACTCATCCATGTTGCTGCGAATAGCAGAATTTTATTCTTTTAATGGCTGAGTAATATAACATTGTGTATATGTACCATATCTTCTTTATCCAGTCATCTGTCAATGGATATTTAGGTTGGTTCCATATCTTGGCTATTGTGAATAGAGCTGCAATAAACATGGGAATGTAGGTATCCCTTCAACATGATGCTTTCCATTCCTTTGACTATATTTCCAGTAGTAGGATTGCTGGATCATATGGTAG
This sequence comes from Galeopterus variegatus, assembly GCF_000696425.1. NCBI lineage: Eukaryota > Metazoa > Chordata > Mammalia > Dermoptera > Cynocephalidae > Galeopterus > Galeopterus variegatus. The sequence goes on from NW_007752228.1 coordinate 6,929, forward strand.
TTTTATCTGCAGTTTGAGAAACCTCCATACTGTTATCCAAAATGGCTGTACTAATTTATAGTCCTTCCAACAACGTGTAAGAGTTCCCCTTTCTCCACAACTTGGCAGCCATTTGTTATTTTGTCTTTTTGATGATAGCCAGTCTAGCAGGGGTGAGATGATATCTCAGTGTGGTTTTCATTTGCATTTCTCTGATGATTAGTGATGTTGACATTTTTTCATATACCTGTTAGCCATTTGTTTGTCTTATTTTGAGAAACGTCTATTCAGCTCCCTTGCCCATTTTTTATTGGGTTACTTGTTTTTTTTCTTACTATTGAGTTGTTTGAGTTCCTTATATATTCTGGATATTAGCCCCTTGTCAAATGTGTAGTTTGCAAGTAGTTTCTTCCATTTTATATGTTGTCTCTTTATTCTGTTGATTGTTTCCTTTGATGTGCAGATTTATAGTTTGATAAAATCACATTTTCCCTTTGTTGCCTGTACTTTTGAGGTCTTATTCATAAAATCTTTGCATAGCCATATGTCCTGGAGCACTTCCCCATTATAAGTTTTACAGTTTCAGGTCTTACATTTATGTGTTGAATCCATTTTTGGATTGATTTTTGTATATGGTGAGAGACAGCAGTCTAGTTTCATTCTTCTACACATGGATGTCCAGTTTTCCCAGCACCACTTATTGAAGAGGCTGTCCTTTCCTTATGCTTGTTTTCAGTGCCTTTGTCAAAGATCAGTTGGCTATAAGTACATGTGTTTATTTCTGGGATTTTAAATTCTTTTCCATTGGTCCAAGTATCTGTGTTTTATGCCAGTACTGGTTTGGTTACTATAGCTTTGTAGTATATTTTGAAGTCAGGTAATATAATGCCTCCAGCTTTATTTTTTATGCTCAGTAGTGCTTTGCTTATTTGAGGTCTTTTGTTCTTTCATATGAATATTTAGATTCCTTGTTCTATTTCTTTCTGTAAAGGATGTCATCAATATTTTGAAGGCATTGTATTGAATCTGTAGATCACTTTGGGTAGTATAGTCATTTTCACAACATTAATTCTACCAATATATGACTATGGAATGTCTTTCCATTTATTTTTGTCCTCTTTAATTTCTTTCATCTGTGTTTTATAGTGTTGAGTATAGAGATCTTTCACCTCCTTGGTTCAATTTATTCCAAGGTATTTTACTTTTTTGGGAGCTTTTGTAAATAAGACTGCTTTCTTGATTTCTTTTTCTGCTAGTTCCTTTTTGGTGTATAGAAACACTACTGATTTTTGTGTGTTGATTTTACATCCTGCAACTTCATGGAATTTGTTTGCCAGTTCTAAGAGCTTTTTGGTGGAGTCTTTAGGTTTTTCTATATGTAAGATTTTGTCTTCTGCAAACAGGGACAATTTGACTTCCTCTTTTCCAACCTGAATGCCCCTTATTTCTTTCTCTTGCCTAATTGCTCTGGCTAGAACTCCCAGTATTATGTTAAGTAGGAGTGATGAAAGTGGGCATCCTTGTCTTGTTCATGTTCTTAGCAGAAAAGAGTTCAACTTCCCCCCATTCAAGTTGATGTTAGCTATGGGTTTGTCATATATAGCTTTTATTGTGTTTATATACTTTTCTTCTATACCTAATTTGTTGAGAATTTTTAACATGAGGAGATGTTAAATTTATCAAATGCTTTTTCTGTCTGTTGAGATGATCATATAGATTTTGTCTTTAATTTTGTTGATGGGGTGTATCACATTCATTGATTTGTGTGTATTGAACCATCCTTGCATCCCTGGGATGAATCTCACTTGATCACAGTGTCTAATCTTTTTAATGTTCAGTTGTATTCTGCTTGCTAGTACATTTTTTGAGAATTTTTGCATCAGGTTTATCAAGGATATTGGCCTGTGGTTTCTGCATTGTGGTTGTTGTTGTTGTGTCTTTGTCTGATTTTGGTATCAGGGTGATGCTGGCCTAATAGAATGAGTTTGAGAGAACACTCTCTGTTTCCATTTT
>NW_007752229.1:0-3364 GCF_000696425.1 Galeopterus variegatus
TATGAAAAACTCTGGAAGTTCTAATTATATCAGAGCTGTCAAGTAGTCGATAGTGTATATAATCACCAAAGTCAACCTACCTCTTCTAGTTTATCATAATGATGTTTGCAAGTTATTGAGGAGCAGATTAAGGTCTGCATTGCAATTGCTATATGGAAGATACATGTTCCTTTGTGCCCTGGGTTTGTTTCCCATAAAATAACCGTATAATCTGTTTATTGTACAAATAGCATCACGTAAGGCACAAATATGAAATGGTGTTCCTCTAATTGACCCTTTCTTTAAGCTGTAGGGCTAATTTTTTTTCACTGACTAGGATGAAATTTCATGCAGATTCCATTACATTTCCAATCACTCTTGATAAGGAAAAGATNCACCATGCTCTAACCAACTGAGCTAAGCAGCCAGCTCCAAAATTTTACATTTCTATTAGTACAGGTTTTGTAATGAACACAATCTATTAGAACATCAGTACAGGTGTAAAATTTAAATAAATATTTGTGTGAATATATATGATGCACACTCAGAAAACTGTACCAGACTGCACTGCATGATCAGTCTATTTTAAAGGTTGGCAAAGTCACTTAAAGTGCTGGATAAACCATCAAATGTCTTCAGGGGCACAGTTCATGTCTCTAGAAGGCCAGAAACAGGGCAGTAAATGCAGCAATATGGGATGTATAGTGCTTATTTGACCCCAGTTTGAGAACCCATTTGATATTTCGATATAGAGCCTCCAATGCTAATCATTCAATATTATGGGCAGAACATACTTTCTGGCTTTACTGAGCAGTTGATATGTCATATCATGTTAATAGTTATCAGTATTATGACCTTGTAGTATTTGTGTTTCCAAACTTTGTAGAGACCACTTAGGTATCATCAAATGTTATATAATAGACCCTTTTTGCAGTAAATATTGCATCAACCAAATAACTCAAGCATTATCTGTGCTTCAGGGCTGTGTGATAATCATGGAAGTTTACCCTGAGAATTGTTGCACTAAATATTATAGTTTTTTCACTTGAGGAGTCCCAAACATTGGGGATGGAGGAGTTTATCTAAATGATTTAGGGAAAAAAAAAATTAAGCTCAGCCAACACATGTTTTGTCCAAATGCTATATAAATGACCCTCCAATTGCCCTTCATGTTTTTAATGTTGCATTTTAATGTTGGCTGTTTATCTCAAAACAAATACATAGGATTAGAATGTGTACTAATTAGTAATGAGCACAAATAATATGAAAAACTCTGGAAGTTCTAATTATATCAGAGCTGTCAAGTAGTCGATAGTGTATATATTCACCAAAGTCAACCTACCTCTTCTATTTTATCATAATGATGCTTGCAAGTCATTGAGGAGCAGATTAAGGTCTGCAATGCAATTGCTATATGGAAGATACATATTCCCTTGTGCCCTGGGTTTGTTTCCCATAAAATAACCATATAATCTGTTTATTGTACAAATAGCATCACGTAAGGCACAAATATGAAATGGTGTTCCTCTAATTGACCCTTTCTTTAAGCTGTAGGGCTAATATTTTTTCACTGCCTAGGATGAAATTTCATGCAGATTCCATTACATTTCCAATCACTCTTGATAAGGAAAAGATATTTGGCCACGTTCACTTCGAAGAACAGTCTCATTTTTATAATTAAAATATTTGGCTCATTATGATTATGAAAATTCCACAATCTTATAAAATTCTGAGCTGGCTCTCTCAGTACAGTCCTGCATCACCCTTGGGGTATTATATGGTTCTTCATCTTCATCATCTCTGTCTCACCTTAAGTTTCTTTCTTTTTTTGCTTTATTTCCTTCACTCTCTTTCCTCAAATGGGCAGCCTATATGGTCAAGAAGAGTTTTACTTGAATGACAGATGTATTTCCTTGACGATTCCCTCTGAATATGGCAGATACCTAATGCCAATTAATGTTTCATAAAATGCTTTTTTGTGTGTTTGTGAGAATTATTGAAAAGTATTCCATCTGGAGCCATCAAAGTTCATTGCCGTTGACTTTGAAAATATCTGGGTGGGAGCTTAAAATTGTCCTCAATTCCTGTTCTTAGGTTGGGGTCATATTCAACAGCCAGGCAGTAAGTTTTGAATGGACACAGTAATTTTAGGAAGGAACCCACCAGGCTTCCTCACATAAAGTCCACACAATCCATCTGAGGTATTTTCTTTTTTAATTTTTACTATTTATTTTTACTTTTGGTGTGTGGGCAGTTTGACTTCCATGGCCTCCCTGTCTATTTTTGTAGAATTCTTTTCAGATGTGAGCCTGTCACTGTCCCTTCACAACCCAAATTCTAAGAAGCACAGGTTTGATTTTCAACACCATTGATTATACAATGGTTTAGTTACCATTGTGCCACAGTTACAACAAGTCTTTCTTTTTGGAGAAATAAATCATGTTGGATCCCACACTGAGAGCATTTCTTAAGTTTCTCCCCAGAGGTACCCACTATCCAGGAAGTGGTGTTTATCTTACATAAGGTTTCTATTTCATGACATATGCATGGATTCAAAAATAACGTTGTATGTATTTTCTGTTTTCAAACTTTATATAAGTGATGCATGTGATTAAAATTGATGTTAATAACACATCCACAATTCAGGAGTTGTATAACATTACAACCGTGACATGATACATGAGTACTTACCCGTTTATTTTAACTTCTACTCAGTGCTTCACTGAAGAAGTGTATAATTTTTTTATCTATTCTAGTATGCAAGGGCAATATGTTGTTTCTAAATTTTCAATATTACAAATAACATTGCATTAAATAATTGTGCAAATGTTTCTCCATGTTATGTTTTATAGTTTCTCTAGAGTATGTTCTTGTAGGTTAAATAACTTGTCTTAAAGTATAAACATCCCTAATTATTGTAAAGCTTGACAAATTGCTCTTTTACTATCTTATACTTCCATGGCAACATACAAGGGTTTTTGATTTCCCTGATTCTTACTGAAACTTTTCTATCAGACATTGTTTTGATTTCACTGATTCTTACTGAAACTTTTCTATCAGACATTGGAAAAATTTGGCAATCTAATGAGTGTTGCATTTTTTTATGCTGTTCCTAAATTATTAGTGAAGGTGTTGTGTGTCGGGGTATGTCTGTTTGTTTGATATTTGGGATTTTGCGTCCTTTTCATTGGGTTGTCTTTGTATTTTTAATTTACATGCGTCCCTCATGTATTTTGTATATATAATGCTTTGTCACATTTATGTGTTGCAAGAATAGCTTCTATTGTTTGGTTTCTATGAGGTGAGAATTTATTCCCACAGACTTGGAATTGTTCTGAGTTCTTTTAGTGAAATAGGAGTACTTGGATAGCACTGACATAAACTA
>NW_007752229.1:8686-8919 GCF_000696425.1 Galeopterus variegatus
TGCTGATAGGCTTGAATGGCCAAGGAATAAGTACTTTAAAACAACAAATAGGAATGCAATTTTTCTTGGTTAGAATGTTGCTTATTTGTTTAGCATTTTAAAATGTTTTAGAGGAAAAGGCAATAAGTTAGAATGTTCATTATGTAGTGGTTCTTGCTAATTCCAATAAAAATCACATTTAATTACACTGTCTTGAATATTATTTCATTCTGGTGATACAAGAACACTTTGTG
>NW_007752230.1:0-441 GCF_000696425.1 Galeopterus variegatus
GCACCCCTCAGCGGGGACTCCCATGGATTCCCGCTATTCCCTCTAACCTCCACTTAACTATAATAGATATTAAGGACTGTTTCTTCTCTATTCCCCTGCATCCCGAGGATACTGAAAATTTTGCCTTCTCACTTCCCTCCCTTAACTTCTCTAGCCCTGACTTAAGATTTGAATGGACAGTCTTACCCCAGGGAATGGCTAATAGCCCCCCAATATGTCAAAGCTATATGTTACAGATATTTGCCTCCTTCTTAGGGGACCCCAGTCTCCTGTTTTATATTTTCCCTGGGGAATCTCTTCTTACAGCCCTGCTCGCCCGAGAAGGGGAACCACTTCAATGGGTCCATTTGTCCTTGGGTGGGGCTCCAGGGGTCTACTCTACCAGCTAGCTGATTGTATCATTAAAGGGAGAGAACTTTCTATTAGACTGTTTGGTGCGGA
>NW_007752230.1:5328-7408 GCF_000696425.1 Galeopterus variegatus
CTGCCGCTCCATCGCCGACGCTGCCCTTCCTCCCTTTTGGGGGATCCCTTACCAGTGGTGACCTTTTCAATCTCTGTGCTGGGGCTGGTCCCCGGCATTTGCCCATTTTTTAATTGGGTTATTTGTTTTTTTTACTGTGTAGTTGTTTGAATTCCTTGTATATTCTGGATGTTAATGCCTTGTCTGATGAATAGTTTGCAAATGTTTTATCCCATTCTGTGCATTGTCTTTTCACTCTGTTGATTGTTTACTTTGCCATGGTTTTTAGTTTGGTTTAATCCTAATTGTCTATTTTTCTTTTGTAGCTTGCACTTTTGTAATCTTATTCATAAAATCTTTGCCCAATCCTACTTCCTGATGTGCTTCCCCTAGGTTTTTGTTAGCATTTTTATAATTTCAAGTGATATACTTAAATCTGTATTTCATTTTGAGTTGATTTTGGTCTATGGCTAGCAGTGCCCTTCTACTTTCATTTTTCTGCATCTGAATGTACAATTTTCCCAGCACCATTTATTGAAGAGGCAGTCTTTTCCCAGAAGTATTTTCCTGGTGGCTTTGTCAAAATCTCTTGGCTGTAAGTATGTGGATTCATTTCTGGGCTCTCTATTCTGCTTCATTGGTCCACGTTTCAGTTTTTATGCCAGTACCATCCTCTTTGGGTTGCTATAGGTTTGTAGAATAATTTGAAGTCAGGTAGTCTTATGCCTCCACATTTATTTATTTATTCTTTTGCTCAGAATTACTTTGGCTATTTGGGGTCGTTCATTGTTCTTTGTGAATGTTAGGATTTCTTTTTCTATTTCTGTGAACAATTTCATTGTTATTTTGATGGGGATTGCATTTACTCTGTAGATCACTTTGGGTAGGATGGGGATCTTCACAAGTTCATTGTTTTCAATTCATGAGGACGGAATCTCTTTCCACCTTTTTGTGTCTTTTTTAATTTCTTTAAGTAGTGATTTGTAGTTTTTTCACCTCCTTGGTTAAATTGATTCCTAGGGCGTGTGTGTATATGTGTGTGTATGTGCGTGTGTGTGTGTGTGTGTGTGTGTGTGTTTAGCGACTATTGCACATTGTCTAGCTTTCTTGATTTTGCTTTCTGTTGGTTCACTTTTGGAGAATAAAAATGCTACTGATTTTTTGGGTGTTGATTTTGTTTCCTACAACTTTACTAAAATTGTTAGTCAGCTCTGGAGTGTTTTGGTAGAGTTTTTCTGTTTTTCTGTCTATAGGATCATGTCATTTGTAAACAGGGACAGTATAATTTCTTCTTTTTCAAACTTAATGCCCTTTATTTCTTTCTTATACCCAATTGTTCTGGCTAGTACTCCAAATACTATGTTAAATTGGAGTGGTAAGAGCGGACATCCTTGTCTTGTTTCTGTTCAAGATGATATTGGTTGTGATGGGTTTGTAGTATATGGCTTTAATTGTGTTGAGGTATTTTCCTTCTATACCTAATTTGCTGAAAGTCTTTATCATGAAGGTATGTTGAAGTTTTTCAAAGGCTTTTTCTGCATCATTGAGATAGTCATACGGGTTTTGTCCTTATATTTTTTGATGTGATGTATTACATTTATTGATTTGCATATGTTGAACCATCCTTGTCTCCCTGGGGTGAATCACACTTTATCATGGTGTATAATTTCTTGGATCTGTTGCTGTGTTTTAATTACCAGTGTTTTGCTGAGGGTTTTTGCATCGATTTTCATTGGATATATTGGCCCATAGTTTGCTTTTTTGTTGTATGATTGTCTGGTTTGTGTATTAAGGTGATGCCGACCTTTTAAAATGAGTTTTGGGTAATTGCCTCTGTTTTAATTTTTTGAAATGGTTTGAAGAGAATTGGTATTAATTCCTCTTTAAATGTTTGGTAAAATACAGCAGTAAAGCCATCCAATCCTGGGCTTTTCTTTGTTGGGTGACTGATTATGATTGCTTCAATCTCATTCCTTCTTATTTGTCTGTTCAGGTTTTCAATTTCTTCTTGGTTCAGTCTTGGTCGTTTGTATGTGTCCAGATATTTATTCATTTCTTCCAGATTTTCAAATTTGTTCGTGTATCATTGTTAGTAAAAGTC
>NW_007752230.1:7843-8919 GCF_000696425.1 Galeopterus variegatus
ATTGTTAGTAAAAGTCCTTAATAATGCTTTGTATTTCTGTGGTACTGGTTGTGATATCTCCTTTTTCAATTCTGATTTTAGTTATTTGGGTCTTCTATCTCTCTCTCTCTTTTATTATTATTATTATTATTACTATTATTATTACTATTTTGTTAACCTGCCTATTGGTTTTGCTATTTATCATCTCAAGAAACCAACATTTTGTTTCATTGATCTTCCATATCATTTCTGGGGTATTTTTATCATTTAGTTCTGCTCTGATTTTAATTATTTCTTTCTGTCCACTATGGGATTGGATTGCTCTAGTTTTTCTAGTTCTTTGAGGTGTAGCATTAGGTCGTTTATTTGAAATCTTTCTATTTTTTGATGTAAGCATTTATCAAAATAAACTTCTGTCTTACTACTTATTTTGTAGTATCCCACAGGTTTTGATATAATGTGTCTTTATTTTCACTGGTTTTAAGAAATATTTTGAGTTCCTGTTTAATTTCATTGTGGACCCATGAGTTGTTCAGGAGCATGTTGTTTAATTTCAATGTGTCTGTGTAGCTTCCAGAGTTCCACTTGTTATTTATTTCTAGTGTTCATATGGAACAGCAAATGACCTTGAATAACAACAACAATCCTGAGCAAAAAGAATAAAGTGAGAGGCATTACAATACCTGACTTCAGATATACTACAAAGCTATAGTAATCAACAAAGAATGGTGTTATAGCATAAAAATAGACAATTGGACCAATGGAATAGTATAGAGAATCCAGAAATTAAGGCATATAATTACAACCAACTAATTTTTTTTTCCATGACCGGTAAGGGGATTGCAACCCTTGGCTTGGTGTTGCCCACACTGCGCTCAGCCAGTGAGCGTACCGGCCATCCCTATACAGAATCTGAATCCACAGCCTTGGCGCTCCCAGTGCTGCTGCTCTCCCAGTGCCACATTCTCCTGAGTGAGCCATGGGGCCAGCCCACAACCAACTAATTTTTTTTTCCATGACCGGTAAGGGGATTGCAACCCTTGGCTTGGTGTTGCCCACACTGCGCTCAGCCAGTGAGCGCACCGGCCATCCCTATA
>NW_007752231.1:0-5687 GCF_000696425.1 Galeopterus variegatus
AAAGATACCAGAAATATGAAAAACCAAGAAAATATATCACCAACAAAGGAAAATAATAACTGTCAAGCACTAGATCCTATAGAACAGGAAGTCTTTGAACTGATAGACAAGGAATTTAGAGTAACAATTCTAAGGAAACTAAATGAGATACAAGAAAACTCAGACAACACAATGAAATGAGAAAAATATATAATGGATCTGGAAGAGGAAGTACAAAGAAATCAATGCCTTGAAAAAGAATGTAGCTGAGCTTGTGGAGCTGAAGGACTCATTCAATGAAATAAAAAATCAAAACAGAGAGTTTAACCAGCAGACTTGAAAAAGCAGAAGAGAGAATTTTTGACCTTGAAGACAAGCTGTTTGAATTACCATGGGCACACCAGAAAAAAGAAAGAAGAATAAAAAGAAATTGAAGAAAATCGAAGAGAGACTACAGACAACCATAAGCACTCAAATATCTGAATCATAGTTATTCCAGAAGGGGAGGAAAAAGGAAATGGCATTGAAAATATATTCAATGAAATAATAGCAGAACGTTTCCCAGATATAGGGAAAGTCACAAATCTCCAGATTCAGGAAGCCCAAAGATCCTCAAACAAATTCAACCCCAAAAGATCCTCTCCAAGACATATGATAATCAAACTGGCAAAACTCAAAGACAGAGAGAGAATCTTAAAAGCTGCAAGAGAAGAGCAGCAAGTCACCTATAAGGGAGTTCCAATCAGAATAACATCAATTTTTTCATCAGAAACTCAAAAAGCCAGAAAAGAATGGTATGATATATTCAAAACACTAAAAGACAAAAATTTCCAGACAAGAATACTTTGCCCAGCAAGGCTATCCTTCCAAAATGAAGGACAAATAGTATATTTATCAGACAAACAAAAACTGCAGGAGTTCACTACCATATGACCCTTCCTACAAGAAATTCTCAAGGAAGTACTGGGTTTGATACCACAAAAACAACTATCACTGCCATGAATACTCAAGAAAGAACAATACCTACCAGCAAAACAAAAATGCTAACACAAGAGAAAAAAATAGTTTATCTATCACCCCAAGGAACCAACAAATACAGAAGACAAACAGAAAATTAGAAAGAAAGGAACAAAAGGGACTTAGGACATCTAAACAAAAATTTTTAAAAAATGCTAGGAGGAAATCAAGACGTTTCAGTAATAACTCTAAATGTAAAGGGATTAAATTCCCCACTCAAAAGACATAGACTGACTGAATTAAAAAGATGGACCCCAAAATATGCTGCCTTCAAGAGACTCACCTGACTAGTAAAGACATACATAAAGAGGGAAAGGATGGGAAAAGATATATCATTCAAATAGAAATGAAAAACGAGCTGGAATAGCTATTCTTTTATAAGTAAAATAGACTTTAAAGCAAAAACCATAAAAAGAGACAAGACCACTATATGATGATAAAAGGATCTATCCACCAAGAAGACATAACAATCATAAATGCATATGCACCCAATGTTGGAGCAGCCACATTTATAAAAGAAACACTATTAGATCTAAAGAATGAGATAAACACTAACACCAAAATAGTGGGGGACCTGAACACCCCACTCTCATCATTGGACAGATCATCTAGGCAAAAAATCAATAGAGAAATACAAGATCTAAACAACACTTTAGACCAATTGGACTTGGCAGATATCTACAGAACATTCCATCCAAAAACCTCAGAATATTCATTCTTCTCATCAGCACATGGAACATTCTCCAGGATAGACCACATATTAGGTCACAAAGCAATTCTCAACAAATTCAAAAAAATTGCAATTATTACATGTATTTTTTCTCATCACAATGGATTAAAATTGAAATCAATAATAAATGAAACTCTGGAAACAATACAAACACATGGAAATTAAACAACATTCTACATAATGAAATATGGGTCCAAGAAGAAATTAAACAGGAAATCATTCTTGAAACTAGTGAAAATAATGACACATCATACCCAAACCTGTGGGATACTGTAAAAGCAGTACAAAGGGAGTAATTTATTGCATTAAATGCTTACTTCAGAAGAATGGAAAGATGACAAATAAACAACTAATTCTTTACCTTAAAGACCACATGTTAGGTCACAAAGCAAGTATCAACAAATAAAAAAAATGGAATTATTCTGTGCATTTTTCTGATCATAATAGATTAAAATTAGAAATCAATAATAAATGAAACTCTGTAAACTATACAAACACATGGAAATTAAACAACATTCTATTTAATGACATATGGGTCAAAGAAGAAATTAAACCAGAAATCAAAAAATTTCTTGAAACTGATGAAAATAATGGCACATCATGCCAAAACTTGTTGGATTCTGCAAAAGCAGTATTAAGGGGGAAAGTTATCACATTAAATGCTTGCTTCAGAAGAATGGAAAGATAGGAAATAAACGATGTAACACTTCACCTCAAAGATCTAGAAAAACAAGAACAATCCAAACTTAAAGTTAGTAGATGGAAAAAAATATTAAAATCAGAGTATAATTAAATGAAATAGAAACCTGAAAAACAATACAAAAGATCAGTGAAACAAAATATTGTTTTTTAAATACATAAATAAAATTGACAAACCTTTAGCAAGATTAACTAAGAAGAGAGAAGATCCAAATAATACAAATTAGAAATGAAAAAGGTAATATTACAACTGACACCTCAGAAACACAAGGAATCATGAGAGACTACTATAAACAACTATATGCCAACAAATTTGAAAATGTGGAGGAGATGGATAAATTTCTGGATGAATAAAAACTACCAAAACTGAGCCAATAAGATATAGAAAATCTGAACAGACCAATAGCAATAAAAGAGATTGAAACTGTTATCAGAAGGCTCCCAACAAAGAAAGCCCAGGACCAGATGGTTCACCGCAGAGTTCTAACAAACCTTCAAAGAGAAACTGACGCCAATTCTCGACAGACTGTTCCAAAAGATTGAAACAGAGGCCATTCTCCCAAACTTTTTCTATGAGGCAAACATCACCCTGATACCAAAACCAGACAAAGATGAATAAAAAATAGAAAACTACAGGCCAATTACCTTCATGAATATACATACAAAAATCCTCAATAAAATACTAATTAACAGAATACAGCAACACATACACAAAATTATACACCATGATCAAGTGGGATTCATCCCAGGGATGCAAGGTTGTTTGAACATATGCAAACCAATAAATGTGATACATCGCATCAATAAAAGAATAGTCAAAAACTGTATGATCATCTCTACAGATGTTGAAAAAGCATTTGACAAAATTCAACATTCTTTCATGATAAAGACTCTCTACATGTTAGGCATAGATGGAAAGTATCTCAACATATTTATAGCCATGTATGATAAGCCCACTGCCAATATCATCCTGTATTGGGAAAAGCTGAAAGCTTTTCCTTTAAGAACAGGAACTAGACAAGAATGCCCACTCTCACCAGTCCTATTCAACATAGTGTTGGAAGTACTAGCCAGAGCAATCAGAGAAGAGAAGGAAATAAAGGGTATACAGATTGGAAAGGATGAAGTCAGGCTGTGCTTGTTTGTGGATGATATGATCCTATATATTGAACAGCCTAAAGCCTCTATTAAAAAAAATAAATCCTGGAGTTAATAAATGATTTCAGCAAAGTTGCAGGATACAAAATCAACACACAAAAATCAGTAGCATTTCTATACTCCAACAGTGAACATTTAGAAAAAGAAATCAAGAAAGCTAGCATATTTACAATAGCCACCAAAGAAATAAAATACTTAGGAATAAAGCTGACAAAGGATGTGAAAAATCTCCATGAACAGAACTACAAACCACTGTTGAGAGAAATTAAAGAGGACACAAGAAAATGGAAGGATATCCCTTGCTCTTGGATTGGAAGAATTAACATTGTGAAAATGTCCATATTACCCAAAGTGATCTACAGATTCAATGCAATCCCCTTCAAAATTCCGTTCACGTGTTTCTCTGAGATGGAAAAAGCTATCCAGACATGTATATGGAACAACAAAAGACCACGCACAGCCAAAGAAATCCTGAGCAAAAAAAATAAAGCTGGAGGCATGACACTACCTGACTTTGAACTATAATACGAAGCTATAATAACTAACACAGCATGGTACTGGCATAAAAATAGACACACAGGTCAACGAAACAGAATAGAGAACCCAGAAATCAATCCATATGCCTACAGTGATCTGATCTTGGACGAAGACAGCAAATCTACATGCTGGGGAAGAGACTGCCTTTTCAACAAGTGGTGCTGAGAAAATAGGATACTCATATGTAGTGGAATGAAACTAGACCCATACCTTTCACCATATACCAAAATCAACTAAAAATTGATTAAAAAATTAAATATACATCCTGAAATAATAAAACTCCTTACAGAAAACATAGGGGAAACACTCCAGGAAGTAGGAGTGGATACAGACTTCACGAATATGACCCCCAAATCCCAGGCAACTATAAGAAAATTAAACAAAAGGGATTATATCAAACTAATAACTTCTGCACAGCAAAAAAATAATCAACAGAGTTAAAAGATAACCAACAATGTACTAGAAAATATTTGCAAAATATACATCTGACAGAGGATTAATGTCCAGAATATATAAGTAACTCAAACAACTTTACAGCCAAAAAAAAAAAACCCAAACAAACAAACAAACAAAAATACCAAATAACACAATTCAAAAACGGGCAAAGGAGCTGAATAGGCATTTCTCAAAGGAAGATATATGAATGGCCAAAAGACACATGAAAAAATGCTCAATATCACTCAGCATCTGGGAAATGTAAATCAAGACCAGTTTGAGATACCATCTCACTCCAATTAGGTTGGCTAACATCCAAAAGACTGAGAATGATAAATGCTGGCAAGGTTGTGGAGAAAAAGGAACTATTATACACTGCTGGCGGGGCTGCAAATGATGCAGCCTTTATGAAAAATGGTTTGGAGATTCCTCAAGCAATTACAGATCTACCATATGACCCAGCTATTCCACTGTTGGGAATATACCCAGAGGAAAGGAAATTTTCATGTCAGATGGATACCTGTACTCCAATGTTTATTGCAGCTCTATTACAATAGCCAAGAGTTGTAACCAGCCCAAATGTCCATCATCTGATGAGTGGGTAAGGAAAATGTGGTATATCTATACAATGGAATACTACTCTGCCATAAAAAACAAAATACTACCATTCGTAATGACATGGATGGATTGTGAGAAAATTATATTAAGTGAAACAAGTGAGGCACAGAAAGAGAAATACTACATGTTCTCACTTATTTGTGGGAGCTAAAAATAAATAAATAAATAAACACACAAATCCAGGGTGGGGGAGGAAGAAGAGAGAATAACCACAGAAATTCCTTGAAGTATTTAAGTCAAGTGGACAGATATGAACTGGGGGTGGGGTGTAGAGGTACGGGTAAAGGGGCATGAAAATCAAGTACATGAGGGGGAAGAGGAACGGGTAAAGGGGCATGAAAATTAACTACAATGTATATTGAGAAGTAAAATAAAAAAATAATAAAAAATAAAAAAAACCCATAAAACATTGGTCTCACAAATTAACAGACCCTACTTCCAGCACACCCTACATTTTTTTTTTTTTCAGAAATTTTCAATTGATTTTATAAACAACAGGCCGTGAAATGGTTTT
>NW_007752231.1:8671-8917 GCF_000696425.1 Galeopterus variegatus
TAATCTTCAGAGTTTAATTACAATGCATTTCTCTTTTTCTATCTCACTTTTATATTTGCATGCGATTTTTTTTCTTTGATTATAATAGGGGAAGAAGAGTGGCGTGAGACAAGCTGGATCCATGTGACCTGTCCTGAATGAAGATCGTGGCACGGTACTACTAGAGTGACAAACCACGAACAACTTTCGGAAAATAAAATTTATCTGTAAGGAAAAAAAGGAAGCTAATGCCAGACTCTCTTTTTT
>NW_007752232.1:0-8917 GCF_000696425.1 Galeopterus variegatus
CACTTTTTTCCCGCCTGCCCTGTCCTCACCCCTCCTCCCGGGTAGCAGTGTGTCAACTCCCTATTGGATAAGAGCTCCCCCGCCCCTGGTACCTTATAAAAACCCCTGCTTGCTGTAATAAACAGAGTTCCGGCTTTGACCGCTCTCCTGGCTCGGTGTTCTTTCTTTGTCCCCGGGGCCGAAGCGCAGAGGGGATCGGGCCTGCGACACTCATCATCCCGCTCAGCCCCACAAGAGGTTACCGCCGGCTGGTCCGGGGTCCCTTCCCGCCCAGTGTTGTTCGTCCCCGGTGGCGAGGAACCAACAAACCATATCATAAGATTGTTGTGAGGATAAGTTGAAATATTTCATATAAGCTACTTAGCCCCATGTGGGATACAAGGTCAGCACATAATAAATGTTGGCTACAACTACTCCTGCAACTCCTACTCTGACTGTTTGTTTTTGCGATTTCACCACTGAAGCACTAAAAATCTATCTGTGTAATTTAAAAAGCTGTCCCTGCAATTTCCTGCCACCAGATGAGTATAGCTTGCCATGGTCACTCACTCTGATCTTCAAAGGCTGAAGTTTGCCTGGGGCTTAAAATGGTACCTCTTTCCTGAGCTCACCCAGATTTAACCTTAACCATTAATTCCCCCCATTCCTTTCCAAAAATAAAACAAAACAAACAAACAAAAAAACCCTTTATTAAAATAACTAAGCTAGGCTTCAGTAAACTTTAATAAATCCTACAAGCAATAGTGTTTTAGCTTTAGTAAACCAAACCCATAAGGTACAATTACATTTTTCTTCCTTGTCCTAAGCTTATTCTCAGCTGGTCTTTTGAATAAGGTCAACTATTCCTTCCTGACATTTAAATAATTTAAAATAGATTCTAGAGCTCATACCTTGATAAATCATAAAAGGTGTCTTAAACAACTCCTGTTTCAGTGCCCTTCCTATACCTTATAAATTTTAATTATATATTAAAGATAAAATATAACAGGAAATATAGGAAATATAAATCTAATTGTTCAACAGACATAGACATAATTTATTACTAGTTTTAAAATACTTAGAGAATGAAAAACCAAAATAATAGAGGGGATTAATTTCTGATTTTTGTTGTTTTATTCTAATATGTTCATGAACATCATAATAATTGTCACCACGAAAAACTGAAAAAGGAAAAGAACGTTCAGTTTATGTGGAAACTTGATTCATTCTCTATTTTAGGTGGAAGATAAAGATGTATACATTCATGATATCTATATTTTTACTCATTCACATCAAATTAGTCAGTCAACATAATATACTAAATTTATTTTTTATTAACTAAATTCAAATTAGAGTACATATATAATTTGTCAACCAAACCAGGATATATTTGAGAGTAAAGGGGGCACTGTTAAAAATTATGTCAGGAAATAGATGTGAACGGGGACTATCTTGGACATCCTGGACATACTGTGGTCAATGTGGTCATTGTTATTTAATTAGATGAGGGCCTCACCCTGGGTGGGAAGAACGTACTAGCATTGAACCATCTTAAGGAGAGCTGACTCTGCATCTGTGCTCACCATTCCCCTGAGCTGGTGTCAAAGGGTTGCTTAAAGGTCCTTTAAACTGTTGCTTGGCTCTCTGAATTTCAAGCTCGTTTAGTACAAAGAAATAAGAAACAGAAGCTTTTGAACACTCATTGTCATTCTTCCCATCCCCATAATTATCATCTTTCACACTTCATTTTCTGGTATGATTTTATGGATATTTATTGTTCAACAAACTTTAGCATCTATTATGTGCTAGGGACATTTAGAGATGAATAAGAATTCTTAGGAAGCAGTAAATCATATATATGAGATATTTAAACACGAGCATTCCTAATACTCTCAAAGCAGTGTTGTCCTTGTCGTGTGATATAAATGGGGGGTGGGAATTATGTATAAAAGGTAGAATGGTAGCAAGCAGGAAAGTGACTCAAAATCTCGTGGTGTAAGGGAAGCATTTGTAGAGGGTGTAACCCTTGAAATAAGAACCCGATCTCTTGGCATCCCAAGCAGAGGAAACAAAATAAAAGGCACTGGGACTTGAAGACCTGGTGTTGAGGAAATTATGAGCATTTTTAAAGAGGAGTACACAGTGCTGCTGATGCAATCATGAGGGTGAAATGGACACGTAGGCTCCTGTGGAATCATGAAGGATTTCATTTGCCAAGCTGAGGAGCTTAGATTATAATCTATATGGAAATGGAACCACAGAGGTGATTAAGCAGAGCAGAGCGTGTTAGATTATCTAGCAGAAGATAACTCTGAGTCAGTGTTGGGAATCATTACAGGAAAGTGAACAGACCCATTGAGAACTGCCAGGCGGTGACTGCATTTTCCAGAAAAGTCACAATTCTCAGCTCTTGGTGAACATTAGAATAATTGCCGTGGAACTCTTTAAAAATATTAATAATGAGCCTCATTCACAGAGGTTCTACTTCAGTTGGCCTGGGGTGAGCCCAGAAAATGCCATTTACTAAGTTCAGGAAGGTTTTAATGCACTACTAGTGTTGAGAGCCACTGAGATAGGAAAGCACTTAAACTAGAGTGAGGAGAAGGGGGCTGGTGTGAGAGATTGGAGATAGAAATCAATGGGATATGGTGATTAGATGGATGGTGAAAGGGTGATATACAGGAATGCAGAAATGAGATATATTCTCATTTTTTGGCTTGGGAAACTGGACTGATTTTGATTACATTAAACTGTACCAGACAATGTTTCAGATGATTCCACCCAAGGAACATGTTGTTTCTCAAAAAAAAAAAAAAAAGAAGTAATTAAATAAGTACTACTTCAGCAGGGAAACCAATGAATCTGTACTGTACTTGGTGGAGAACATGAATTTGGAAGATGCTGACATTTTCCATTTTGATGCTAAAGATTTATTACCTTCATAATCTCTTTGGGTAGGGGGCATGAGATTAAATGAATGTCCCTTTGGTGACACACACATACAGCATTCCCAAACACCCCCCTGAAGAAGATGCTATAGACTGATGTGTAAAGTATTCGGTAGTGTTGTAACCAGATTCTTTCATTTTTATTTAGTAGGAAGTTTTAAGAGGAGAGTTTGAGGTATTTAATAGTATCTTTCCTATTTTCCTGATTTAACAACTAAAGACCACAGCTGAGAACAAAAGGTCTGATATTGAAAGTACATAATGCTCCTCATTTCCACTTATTCCCAAATGTCTAATAATTTTTTTGACAAGCAGAACAGTATTCTTTTTCCCTTAAACATCATTCTCTGATACAAAGAAAGACACTAGAGCTGATGGAAGAGGAAAGAATAACTAGAAACGCTTAGCCAGTGCTTACTACATGCCATACACTGTTCTAAACACATTTAGTTTTATTTTCCCTAACAACCCTTTGAAATAGGGACACTTATGTATTATCCTCGTTTTTCATAAGAAAACAGAGACATAAAGAGGTTGAGCAACTCATTTAAGGACTCACAACTAGCAAACAGCAGAGCTGGAATAGGGAGATGTATCTGGGCTTCACAAAGCCAACACTCTTAACCATGACCAGGGGATAACTTCATCTCCTTTTTTTGGCACAGCAAGGATAGTTTCATTGTACAGATGGACACTGTGGAAGTTGTCTGGGAGTTAAACCACTTTACCAGTGCCCAGTAAGGGGGCTGCTCGTAAAACATATGTTTATATATTTAGGAGAAGAAACCAATGAAGAGAGAAAAGTCAGAGACCTAGGAGAGGGGAATAATTCATGAAACAAAGTCTGGAGAAGGTGGGACAAGATGAAGCTACCATAGCCCAGATGAAAGAATGACGTTTTCCCAGGGAAAATTGCAAGAGGTAAGGATGCTGGTAACTTTTTAGATACATGTTGGGAACTGAGGTGGTTTACACCTGATGAAGCAGAGAGCAAAACCTGTGCTCAGAGTGAAAATTCAGGAGCGGTTCAGGGATAATTGGAGTTACCACCTAGAGGTTGCTAAACAGGACTAGCAGCATCAGAGGCAGGACCAGCCACGTGGCTGGTAGTTACATAGTTTGAGCCCCAGTGCAAAATGAAAAGCAAGGTTTCTTGTTCAGAAATTATTAAGAGTTCCCCGCCCACACCCAGGCACATTGCCAGAACCTCAGTGCCCACCTGAGGACCCAGGGCATAGAAGAGGGGACCAGACCCCCCCACAACTAGGCACACCTCCATCACCAAGGAGCATGCCAAAAACACCACCTCCATGTGGGTGGCCCACCACAGCCATCACAGTAACCACAGTGCTGCGAAAGTGGCTAGACGTCACTACCACCAATCAGATGGTTCATTAGTCACTGGAGTGCATTGACACAAGGACAGTCACCAACAGAGACCAAAGAAAAGAAGAGGATGTCTCTCTCCACAAAGCCCATTCCAGAGTGACAGAAGAAGCATCTGCTCTATGATAATATTGAGAAACCTGAACACACCTTTCAGCATTAGACAGATTATCTAAGCAACAAATCAACAGAATAACCATTACTCTTTCAGAGGGAGAGAGGAAATCTAGGGTAATCAGTGGTGGGATGGGGGAGCGAAAGGGGGACAGGGAGAGATTGGACAAGGGGCATAAAGAATAAGTACAATTTGTAACAATATACATACTAGTAATATTGATTTGATCAACATATGTCAACATTGAATCCCAAAAATATGTATAATCAATTATGACTCAATAAAAAAAAATCAGCTGATAAACAGAGATTAATATGGAGAAAAAAAGAAATTATTAAGAGTTTCAAGACAACAAAAGTGCAGCATTGAAACAATTGTAAGCACAAGGCTCTTCTGGGTGTGGGGCCCCATGAGACTGCACGGGTTGCATGTGCATGAAGCTGTGATCAGAAGTCATGAGAAAATGATTCTATAAATCTATGCTGGTGAAGAGGATCAGAGCAAGCCACCCCCACTTTGGCATAAGGATTATTTTAAATTGAAGGCAATTGAGAAACAGCAGATGCAGGAAAAGCTCTTTGTCCTCTCCCTTTCTGTCCAAAAGAAGGGTGTAAATTTCGTGTAAAGGTAACATAAATATCCATTTATAAAAGTGTCTCCCTCTCCCACACCAGGAAGTGGAGGAAGCTCTTAATCACCTAGGACAACTCTTATCAATGGAGAAAGCACCAAAAGTGGTCTGAGTAACAAAACTTGCTAAATAACCCTGCTATTGTCCAAATGTTTGTGTCTCTCCCCCACCCACCAAATTCATCTGTTGAAATTCCCAAAGTGATGCGATTAGAAGGTGGAACCTTCAGAATGTGATCAGGTCGTGAGGACAGAGCCCTCCTGAATAGAATTAATGTCCTTACAAAAGAGACCTCAAGGAGCTCACCCCTCCCTCCATGTGAGGTTACAGTGAGAAGACAGCATCTATGCACCAGGAAACAGCCCTCACCAGACACTGAATCTGCCAGTGCCTTGATCTTGAACTTTCCAGCCTCCAGAACTGTGTGAGAAATAAATTTCTGTTGTTAGTAAGCTACCCAGTTTATGGTATTTTTGTTATAGCAGCCTGAATGGACTAAGACAACACCTATCTTCCATAATTCCTCCCACATATTTACCTTTTCACAATTTACCTCCCTAGAAGCCCAAGCTCTAGAACCCACCCAACTTTCCCTCCTCCTCTCCCCACTCCCCCACCCTGGTTCCTTTGTCTAGTTACTGCTCAACTTATCACTCTTTGTTAAAATGGCATATAAGCTCCGAGTCTAACTCTTCTTTGGGTCTTCTTTTCTGTGAAGGACTGCATGTGCATAGGTAATAAACCTTTTCTCTTTTTAGTGTCTTTTGTCAGTTTAAGTTGCAAATTAAACTGGGCCCCGATCAGTGAACCAAAGAAAGTAGATGGGAAAGTTTTCTTCTCTACACTGGCATCACCCTGAACCTACACATACTAGATTTCTGATTCACTCTGCTACTTCTAAAAAAATTTTTTTCTCCATAAGAAAGAAGAATAGAGACAGGCGATGACTAATTCCCTCTAATCACAGGCAGTTTTCCTTCTTTTGATTTTGTAGCTAAGTAAGACAATTATTTTTCTCTTTCTGTAATGGAAAAATGTGAGCTTATTTGTGAGCAAGTCTTATTTATTATCTCACCTCTTTTGCCAGGTTGCTCAGTAGTAATAACATCAGATAAATTATCAGCTTAAAAATCAGTTCTTAATAATAATCAGTTCTCAAAACAGAGATCACATTTTTTAACAGAACAAAATTATTTTATTTTAAGAGATTAGAGAATATTATTATGGGACAATAGGGGAAAAAAAGCTTTTTCTATGAAGAAATTTTGAAACTAGATAATTTTTTATATCCCTGTAGAGTTTGAATGAGTTACAAGTCACATTGTATAAACATTTCATAGCATTTTTCAAATTATATCTTAATTCCAAAAAATTGACATTTTATCAGGGTGTTTTGCTCCAACATAAATCTCACGTTCTTCCAAAAAGAAATTACTGTTTTCAAATAGAATTTTTTTAATCATTAGTCAGAAATATTTGTTTAAGGACTAATGAGATAATCAAATATTTGTTTAAATACTTATAAGCAACCTGGCTTCCAGTCAAGATGGCAGAATAGACAGTGCCCAGCATCACTGTCTCCCACAAATCAACTATTAAAAGGCAAAGAGAGCCGAGTGGAGGCCAGTAGAGCTCAGGGAAAGAGGAGAGACCTACGGAGTTCATGAAGGCAGGAAAAGCCACAATGAGAGAAAGAACGAACTGCTCCAACCATTTCGAGCCCCAGCCACTTTAAGGCTGGCCCCGGTGAGCACACAGAGCAGGAGCTGGCAAAAGCCACAGCTGTGCCCTTCAGATGAAGTTGCTTGGAGCAGGCAGGGGAGAAGAGGGCCTTGCTGGCTCCCAGGACAGCAAGATCACTAATGGGGTTCCTGTGGACCCACATAGGAGCAAGGAGCCACAGACGACTGAAAAAAGGAGCCACTCAGAGGCCAGTGAGTCATTACAAGGGACCAGAGCATGGCCCAGCCTATGAGAAGTGTTTGGAGTGCAGGCGGTGGGGGAGACTGGCCCACTAGGAGAACACTGGGCACAGCACGGACAGCTGACCTGCCCTCTAATTAACACAGGCCCACTCAGTGGAGACTGGTCGGAATATAGAACTGCAGGGAGTGCAGTTTGCTGAAAAGACTTAGGCCCAGACCAGAGTTTCCACACAACCCAGGTGTACCAGATCTCACAAGACCAGGAAGTACTTACAAGGCCAACAATTAAAACCTGGGCCACACAAAAATCAGTAGCAAAGCAGCAATTTAGGTCAACCACAGGGCTCAAGTACTGGTTCCCACCAGAAGTTCCCCCATCTTAGAAGTAAGCAAAAGACAACAAATTAGTTCCAGTACACAGTTTAAGTGATGGGAACAGTAAATAATCCAACACAGAACAGAAAGAAAAAACAATATATTCACAGACCAGAAAAAAAGTTTGGGCTTCATCTAGGAAACAAATCAACAGAGTAACCATTACTCTTTCGGAGGGAGAGAAGAAATCTGGGGTTATCAGAAGTGGGAGAGGGGAAGGGAGGGGGATGGGGAGAGATTGGACAAGGGACATAAAGAATAAGTACAATTTGCAACAATATACATATTAGTAATATTCATTTGATCAGCACATGTGAACACTGAAACCCAAAAATATATACAATCAATTATGATTCTATAAAAAAAAAGAAACAAAGTTTGATATTAACCAGTAAAGGTCTAACACCACCAAAGAGCACCTATAAAACCTAGAAGGGCAGGAAGCCCCCTGGGCACCCAAGCCAGGGAGGGGGGCGGGTTGTGGGCCTCAGCCATGCCCCCCAGTGATCACACCCAGCCCAGCAACAACCACCAGGCCACCGCCAGAAGTGCCCCGGTCTCCTGAGCCAGAGTGGTGGGTAGCCAAGGACCTCAGCCACACCCCCTCGACATTTGCACCCAGCTCAGTGACAACTGAGCCACAGCTGGAAGCCCCCTACTCTCCCCTGCCAGAATGAGGAGAGTGCCAAAGGCCTCAACCATGCCCCCCCTTCCTTCACCCTGCTCCCACCCTGTTTCCCTCCCCTTTATCTCTCCCCCTCCCCCAACTGTTCTGCAACAACATCTTAGAATGAGCATGGAGCTGGGGGAGGCCAAACCCAGCCACAACTAGGCAAGCTGTCACCACTGCCCCACAGCCCTGCTGGGGTCCTGAGGCATGGAGCTGGAAGAAGCTAAACCCAGCTGCAACCAGGTAAAGAGAACATCAAAAACACCATTTCCACACAGGTAGCCCACCATAGCCACCACAATTGCCGTGGTGCCACAAAAGTGGCTATTCTCTATAGCAGCAGTCACGGCCACCATGCAGATGGCACACCAGACTCTCAACTGCATTGACACAAGGAGAGGCAACAGCAGAGGCCAAAAAAAAAGAAGAAGAGGTCCTCTCTCTGCACAAAGCACACTCCAGGGTAATAGAAGAAGCATCTGATTTACGATACTAGGGGAGGACTTGATCACACCTGTCTCAGCACTGGACAGATCACCTAGGCAACAAACCAACAGAGGAACAGTTAATCTATCAGATGGAGAGAACTAATCTATAGTTATTAGAGAAGGGAAGGGGGAGCAGGGGAGGGGAGAGATTGGGTAAGGGGCATTAAGAATAATTTGTAGGGCCGGCCCGGTGGCGCACTGCTACAGTGTGCCGCTTGGGAAGCGCGGCGGCGCTCCCGCCCGAGGGTTCGGATCCCACATACAGACCGGTTCCCGCTCACTGGCTGAGCGAGGCGCGGGAGCAACGCCAAGGGTTGCGATCCCGTTGCCGGTCCCCGGTCCAGTACGGGGCAACACTGAAGGTTGCGATCCGTTGCCGGACACGGAAAAAGACAAAAAA
>NW_007752233.1:0-399 GCF_000696425.1 Galeopterus variegatus
GTTAGTGTGGCTACTACAAGATTAAATAAACAAAACAGAATATTATTAGAGAAAATAGATATGAAAGTTTTGATTATTCATGAAGATTAAACAAAAAACTGTTAACACCTTAGGTACCTAACAAAAATTAAAAACATAAAATACTTAAAGCAAACATTGGTAGAAATAAAGGGACAAATTTGCAATTCCAATCAATATAATGTGAGATTTCCACATTTCTCTCTCAATTATTATATAAGATAAGCAACATATTTAATAAGCTTAAATGATAAATGCAATTCAAAATTTAGCAGATTAAAAAAGTAAAATCATGGGCCGGCCCTGTGGCGCACTCAGGAGAGTGCGGTGCTGGGAGCGCAGCGACGCTCCCCCCCCCCCCCCCCCCCCCCCCCCCCCCCC
>NW_007752233.1:5849-6417 GCF_000696425.1 Galeopterus variegatus
AAAAAGAAAAAGAATCATATATAATTATTTCAACAGATAATGAAAAAGCATTTGTTAAATTCGACTTCCATTCTTGGTTTAAAAACTCTAAAAGAGGTAGAAATAAGAGAATATCTCCGTAAAATGATAAAGAATTCTACTCTCAAACAAATTGCCAGCACTCATACAACAGACACTCTAGTGACTAGAGATATGCCCATTAAAATAAAGATGAAAACAAGGATTAATTGAAATACCTGTGGAATAGAAGATACAGACCTTTTCAAAACCACATTTCTACCTGTTCTTTCCTTGATGACTTTCTCCTATTCAGGGCTTGGACTAGGGGGAAGCAAGTAAGGCCCCTAAAATGCAAAATTTAAGGACATACCTATTCTCAGGGTTATAAAATTACAGGATTGGCACTTGCATGACCCTCACAGTAAGCACCTCCTCCAAATTTGCACTTTTAAAGCCTCACATGTCTCATGCAACTCCCAGCTCTGCTTCTATTCCTCCCCCCTCACATACTTTATTAGTTCTTCCTCCTGAAAAGCCCAAGTTGGCCATTTGTAGGTAGCCAGGCAAT
>NW_007752233.1:8318-8917 GCF_000696425.1 Galeopterus variegatus
CAAAATTCCAATGACATTTTTCTCAGAAATGGAAAAAACTATCCTAACATTTATATGGAATAGCAAAAGATCATAAATAGCCAAAGCAATCCTGAGCAAAAAAAATTAAGCTGGAGGAGTAATAGTACCTGACTTTAAACTGTACTACAAAGCTATAGTAACCAAAAGGGCATGACATAGAAACAGACACACGGATGAATGGAATAGATGTACTGACATAAAAACAGACACATGGATGAATGGAATAGAATAGAGAATCCAAAAATCAACCCGATACATCTACATCATCTGATCTTTGAGAAAGGCACCAAGTCTACACACTGGGGAAGAGACTGCTTCTTCAGCAAATGGTGTTGAGAAAACTGGATATTCATATGTAGGAGAATGAAACTAGACCCATACCTATCACCATATACCAAAATCTACTCAAAATCAATTAAAGAATTAAATATACACCCTGAAACAATAAAACTCCTCAAAGAAAACATAGGGGAAACACTCCAGGAAGTAGGATTGGGTACAGACTTCATGATTATGACCCCAAAAGCACAGGCAACCAAAGGAAAAAATAAACAAATGAGATTATATCAAACTAAAAA
>NW_007752234.1:0-6581 GCF_000696425.1 Galeopterus variegatus
ATGTTTAAAGTACTTGCCTGAGAGTCACACAACTAGTATGTGGGAGAGTCAGGATTCCAAGCGAAATACGTCTAATTCTGGAGCTCCAGCACCCACACTTTAGGCAATTCAATATGGCCAAAGCACTCCAGGGAGCTTAAGTGTTCTCATCACAAAGAAACTGTAGTGTATTGAATTACGTCCCCCCAAAACTCAGTGAAGCTTAAATTGTGTGCCCCAAGTTTTATTTATTAGAAACTTAGTCCCCACTGTGACTGTTGAGAGGATGGGAAATCCTATTATGGTAATTGAAAGGTGGGGCCTTGAAGAGGTGATTGGATCGTAGGACCGTGCAGTAGTGGATGGATTAATAATTGTGGTCAGGGGTGTGGTTCTGAGGTATGAAGAGGAGGGTCTGTCTCTCTCTCTCTCTTTGCTCTCTCTGCTTCCACCATCTTCCAATGTGAGACCCCTGTGTCACTGTCACCTCCACCAGATAAGCCTCAGAAACTATAAGCAATAAATTTCATTTTCTTTATAAATCACCCAGTTTTAAGTATTTTGTTATAAGCAACAAAAACAGACTAATACAGAAATGATAAATTTTTGTGACAATGAATTTGGTAACTATTCTGATCTGATCGTTACACATTGTATACATGTATTGAATTATAACTCTGTACCACATAAATATGTACAATTAATATGCTTCAACTTAAAAAAATGTACACACACAAAAAAACACTCCAGGGGAATTCAGACAAACCTTGCACACCTCCACTGAACGCAATATTAAAAAACACCAAGTTGGAGCACACACATGCAAAGGAATAGAATTTCTGGCCCTAAACAAATCCTTTTACCCTCATCAGTATGGTCTCAGTCGCCCCCTCAGATGAGAGCCCACAGGCAAAGAGGGCAAGTGGAGAGGATCTCCAGCAGAGGCAGGACTTGAGACCCAGCCCTAGAACGGCCGAGCACTCCACACATCAGTGTGCGGCTCCCTCCACTCAAGTTCATTCCAAACAAATCCATTAAAAGCACCATCTTAATGAATATTTCATACCATTATGACAGTGAGTCACATTTAGAAGGGGCTGTTTCCATAGGCTGGGACAATGAACTACTAAAATAGCCAACTAATCATCAAAGCCAATAGAAGTCTGGTCAGGGAGACACAATAGTTTTACACAAAGCAAAAAATGAAAGCCACCATACTGCCTTCTTGCTGGCTTAAGAATTTTTTTTTTGTTTTAAACTCTACTTACCATGTTCAAATACTGCCAGCCATCAGCAAAAGGCAACTGTTTGAACAATTAGTTTTTCCTTGGCCCTTTTGTGGGTTCCGAAGAAAGTCAATGCACACATTTGTTGGTTTGTTTTTTTAAATCTGGTTTTATCTTTGCATAGTGAACACACACACACACACACACACACACACGCGCACATGCCTTAACCAACTCTTCTAGAAATAGCACAGACTAGGAGAGAATCCCAGGAACAAATCCACTGGCATCCCATGCGATATGCCACTTCCCCAAGTCTCACCTCTCTCCCTGCTGGCCTGGCTCAAGGACGTTGGACGGGAGAGAGGGCTGAGCCCACAGCGCAGACAGCACAGGGCTGGCCTTGTGGAACTTACCCTGCAGATGCCAGTTGTTCTGCTTGCCTACTGTTTTTTAAGAAATTTGAATTCGTTGTTAACATTTAGAAATCCAGAGATATCACAAGTTTTTCTAGGTTTATGACTTCTATTGAACAACGAGGAGATCTGACGTCATGGGGCCTGCATTCCTGCACAGCCACAGCTAGCTAGAGCCACGTCATAGCTGGTAGAAGGGCTGGGCTCCTCAGTCCCCAGCCTCCACGGTGTTTCCCTGATGGAAAGACAGGATCTGTTGCCATTTGTCACTGCCCTTGCGCGGCTGTCTTCCTCAGAGTTGAAAGGAAGGCAATATATTTTTCCGTACCCACATCTCTAGAGTGGGAAGACAAATAGTAGATGGATAGCCACATGTTTGAAGAAAAACAGGAGGAAACCTTAAGCATGATTCTGTGTGGGAATGAAGACTGTGCATTTGCATTTGTTATGCAAACAAAAACCAGGCTGGTTTTACTGAAGGTTCTCACCTGGCCCCTGTGGGCATTTGAGATTGACACTCTTTGATACCACTGAAGTCAAGGGTTTGGATCCCCAAACAGGTCAGCTGCCAAAAAAGAAAATAAAAAGAGATTGACACCCTGGTCTAAAGTCACCGAAGATGTCTGGAAATTGGTCCTTAGGATCCATTTTCATTCCTGTAGTTTCAAGTCCTTCCTTAGTACATGCCCCAGTACCAAGTATTCAGTAGGTGCCCAAAAATAAAATGCACAATAAACTAAAATTACATCCCGCCCTTTTCCCTTCACCATTTGAACAGACTTCCCCATACTACCATTCTCCTTTCTTGCTGGATTAAGAATGCTTTAGGAGTCTTTTGCTCTAAAGCTTTATTTCAGGACCAATCAGACTGGAAAGGACCTGGTAATGAAATCACATCGGGACTTCAGTGACTGGTTTGATAGAAAATTCACTTGAGGATGAGCCAAACTTAGATTTAAATTCCAGCCCTGTCATCCACTGTCTTAGCCTGGCTTGCCCCATAGCAGAGCCTGAGATGAAGATGTGGGTGGAGGTGGCTTATCGGGGAACATGATCCCTGGAATGAGGGGCAGGGAAGTGAAGAGGGAAGGAGGAAAAAGCAATACAAGGAAATGTCAGCTGCTGCAGGCAGTGGTTACTTCCTGCAGGAGACTTATGCGATATGTGTCAGACATGTCAGCCAGGGACAAAAGCCTTTATCCGTCAGCTCCTGCCCTCATTGAGAAAGAAAGCCAGAAAGAAGCACTTAGGGTTATGTAGTAGCCTTGGCTGCCATCACTAGCAAGACCAAGAAGATGTAAGGTGGTGTACAAAGGACATCCTTCCTGTGCAATGACCTTGGTCAAATTCCTTCATTTCTTGAAATCTCACCTTCCCTACCCATAAAATGGGGTAAGACTAGTGCTTCCCTTTTAGGGATGAAGGGACAATATAATGAAAGAATCCACGTAAAGCTCATAGCAAAATGGCCAGCACATAATACACTAATGAATGGCAGTTTCGAATATAAGCTCTCACCTCCAGAACTGCACACCCTGAAGGACCTTTAGCTGAGAGTTCTACAATAATCAATGAAAGCGATCAGTGGTCATTACCATCTCAGCATTCCTCTAGCAAGAGATTGCAAACTGGCTGCTGCTAAGCCAATTCTGTCCTGTACATGTGCATTTTTTTGCCCTCCATACCATACATAAAAAGATATGTTTTTAACTGAAGTTGGTTGCCAACATTTAAAATTCAAAAAATTTCATATAAAATCCAAATTTCTAGCTTACCCTTGACAAATGGAATGATCTGCTCTCCCCCCACCCACCCTCTGCAGCTGGACTCCCACAACCAACTGGAACTGAGTAGTGGTGACCCTTTCAGATGGGACATGTCTTCTCCAATTTGCCACTGTCCCTTCTGAGTCCACTTTACTCATTCACAGCCTGCCTACCCCTCGGGACATTAGCATTTGAAACCCCTGGACTAATACTTAAACTAGAAAAGCAGGGTCCCTGAAAATTTGGCGAGGACACAGGGAACGAAAATGCAGGAAATGACAAGGCTTTGTTTTTCAGTGGAAGACTGAAGAGCCACCCCTGAGGCCTTGGAACTCAGTGTCTCTGTGATGGAAAGCTAAGTGCATCCTGCGGAGGTGAGACTGTGTGATTCCAGCAAGGCTGGCTATTACCAACCTGACGCTGAGGTCACCCAAGCTGCTCCTGGTGCCTGCAACTCTCTCTATTTCATTCTGTTTCATACCAGAGATTTATTTTTATGAACAGTGAACATTTTTTGTAACATTCCCTCATTTAACCTTCATTATCAAAGTCTCTGCCCAAAGCCCATATAAGCACCATTATTGCCCATATAACATTTTCCAACATAAACCATTTAAGGCATTTTTTTTCCATTTTTATTTATTTCTCTTCTGTTACATTTCATTTGAAATGTGCATGGGGGAGAATGTGTCTTGTTTTTATGTTGTCTCATACAGACCATAAGCTGTAATGGTGGGGGCTGCCTATTTTAGAGGTTAATAAGCAATGGCGACATTCATCACATTGAACAAACAACCAGGATATGCTGGCCTCTTAAAAAAGTAATAGAAAGGAGTTTTGTGTGACTGAGGAAATTGAAAGGAAAATAACCTAGCTTCTTTGTCTCTTCTGAAAGCCAAGAAAAGGAGAAACATGGCGGCTCCAAAACGGTAAGCCAAGAAGGTTAAAAGCCCAATGTTGTAGTATTACTCCTTAAACCACCCATTAAAAAGCAAATTCTCCATGGATAGTAACAGTATGTTGTGTATCCCTGAATCCCCAGGACCTGGCCAGTGTCTGGTGCAAAGTGGATACTTTAACAAAAGTTTGTACCATGACTCTCAGAAACTCAACTCACCTGATGTAAGCAAAAATGATAATATATTGGCTCACATGGTGGCAAAGTTCAAGATCGTGAGGCACAGCTATATGCAAGAACTGAAACAATGTCTGCTATGGTCTGAATGTGTCCACCAAAATTTGTGTGTTGAAACATAATCCCCATTGTGGTGATACGAAGAAGTGAGACCATTTCAGAAATGGTTAAGTCAGGAGGGCAAAGCCCACAAATGGATTAGTGCCTTATTAAAGGTCTATAGGAAACTAGCTCAGGCCCTTTTTGCTTTTCTCTTCTTCAGCCATGTGAGGACACAACATTTGTCCTCTTTTTGTGCTTTTGAGAGGATAGTACTGTGAGCAGATGTTATCAATGGAACAGACCTTCACCACATACTGAACTGCCAGGGCCTTGGTCTTGGACTTCCCAGCTTCCAGAACTGTAAGAAATAAATTCTTATGGTTTATAAATTACTCAGTCTCAGATATTTTGTTATAGCAGCACAAACGGACTAAGACAGTGTCTTTAGATTCTCTCTCTTTGTCTCTTCTAAACTCTCAGCCTTCCTTTCTATTTATTGGTTTTACTTTAAATAGGCTCTCTTCTTTGGGTAGTCAGATATTCACCAACAAGTTCTAGGCTTACATTCCTACAAATTCAGTAACTCCAATAATAAGAAGAAGGATATAAGGAAGGAAGGAAGAAGGAGAGAGAAAGAACAAGCTTCTCTTTTCTGACAGTTCCATCAAAAGTTCTCATAAATCTCAATGGCCCAATTTGGATCTCTGAACAAATGACTCTGGTCAGATGCAAGGAATACATTGACTGGAAAGCCAAGGGTTAGCCTTGGGGAAAGTGGAATGATGTTGGGTGAGCACAGCAGTGGAGGCCCACCACAGAAGGGGTGGGTGATGCTTTTGCATGAAAGAACAGCAGGAGTCAGGAGCCCTGGACACTTCCTGCCAGCTCTGCAGTAACCAGATAGGAAGACTTGCAAATTCAATTTAATTCATTGCCACAAACATATACTGCACATTACTGTGTGCTAGGACTGTGCTAAGGCCTGAGAAAGCAAATTAGCAAAGCTATTGACAATAATCTCAATAAATCTACCAACTAGGAGCGGACACAGCTAACAAATTTTTAGGAAATCTTGTGCTGGGAAAAACAGCAGAAGTATGTGCAGTGCAAGGATATTTTTAGATTCTCGCAGAAGGAGAGCCTGAGATTAAGATTTGAGTGTGAATGATAGATACTTGGGGCACAATCTAGGAAACCTGAGTAGAGTAATGGGGAAGAGAGACAGGGAAGGGAAAGGTGCCAGTATAGGGGAGACTATCAAACAAGCTACCACGTGTGCAAGTATAACTTCATCTGCTGGGAACTCTGGGAGCCAATGTGGAACATATGCTTCAGAACTGTTTATCAGGCAAAGGTGGGGGCTGGAGGTGAGGAAACTGGGGTACTTATTTATGACTTTGTGGCAATCATTGGTTAAGGGCTGCTGGAGGATAGGATCATAATTCCCCAGGCATTGCTGGCTTGCCATATGTGTGGACAGAGTGGGCTTCCAAGGCCAGGGAAAGCCCTCAGGCAAAGAGATGCAGATGCACTGAAATGGCAGGGCTTGGGCGTTATGGAGGGGCACCAGCAGGGCAGTGTCTCATCCTAGGGTGGAAATCATGTTGCTAAAAAGAGGGAAATTGGACCAGAAAGTCTTGATTGCCTAACCAACTCTAAAATCCTGAGATACAAGATTTAGTCTAACAGTCTTATATTCTGTACTTCCATATTGGCTTGCCTCAGGCTGATTTTAAAACAATCTCAATAGACATGGGAAATGGGTGGGTAGTAGGAGAGTGATAAGATTAGTGGCTTTGTGGTGAAAAATCCAGGACTCCACATAAAATGTATTCATCAAAACAGCCTAACTTGTTCATAGAGAATCTGCTTGCTTTCAACCCTGTGATCATGGCCCTCACACGTGTAAGGTAGGATCACAAACTGTGGGTCATCCTAAGAGGACCCTCCAGGCCCTGGTTTCATAGAGAAGATAACGGAGACTGCAGAGTGCTGTCCCCTCTCTGCATGACCAGTG
>NW_007752234.1:7171-8916 GCF_000696425.1 Galeopterus variegatus
CTGGTTTCATAGAGAAGATAACGGAGACTGCAGAGTGCTGTCCCCTCTCTGCATGACCAGTGACAGGAACCTGAAGGTGGACGTAGCAAACCAGACTTAAAAAAGAAAGTGATTTTTTTGGTCTATATCCAAGGGCGTAGTCCTACAACATCTTCACACTTCAAAGCTTCCTCCCAACCTAGGGAGGTTGATTATTTTTTCTTATACAGCAGTCCCCTTAATCCATGGGGAATACATTCCAAGACCCCCCATGGACGCCTGAAGCCACGGATAGTACTGACCCCTGCATATACTATGTTTTTTCCTATACATACATATCTGTGATAAAGTTTAATTTATAAATTAGGCACAATATGAGATTAATAATAACTAATATTAAAATAGAACAATTAAAACAATATGCTAGCATCACTACTCATGTGCTTTGGGGCCATTATGATGTAAAATAAGGGCTACTTGAACACAAGCACTACGATACCATGACAGTCAGTCTGACAACCTAGATGGACACTAAGTGACCAAAGCGCAGGTAGTGGGTACAGTGTGAAGATGCTGGACAAAGGGATAACTCACGTCCCGGGTAGGCTGGAGCTGAATGGCACGAGATTTCAACATGCCACTCAGAATGGTGCACAATTTAAAACTTACAAATTGTTTATTTCTGGAGTTTTCTATGTAATATTTTCAGACCACAGTAGATTGCAGGTACCTAAAACCCCAGAGCATGAAACCATGTAAAGGGGGGACTACCATGTTATTCTTAGCCTCTCTTACCCTTGAAAGTGTTTTAGTGGCTTTATGCAGACATGGTCCCCAAACAGTTTTGCAACAGCCCCATGGCTCTATGTGGCTATAGCTACAGAGTTGGGCTGCCCATTCCACCAAAGCCCTGTTTCCCAGAAATTTGCCTGTAAAACACAAATCTCCTGTGAACCAAACTGGGCCCTGTACTAGAGCATGTGAGCTCCCAGGGACAGCTTTATCTTCTTCTCATTTCTTAAGAAGTGTTCTGGTAAATCAGATCTTCTATTTTTTTTTTCTTCTTTTTCTTTTTCCACTCCATAGAGCACCACTGTTGTTTCTAAATGAAGCCCAAGAATTGCATTTGATTGCAAAGGATGGAGCCTTTAAAGTGGTAAGTCTGGGGATGGAAAATATGAAAATCATATAATCCAATAATGAATGAGGACAATGGAGAGGAAACTGCTCCTGGAGCACTGTTGACACTGAACATCAGCAAATGCCTGTGTGCTCAACTTATTAGAAAGAACTGGCATTTCTCCCTTGTTCAAGCACAGGATCAAACGAGCTGTAATTGAAGTCCTCACTCTGCACACAATGCTGGATGGCTTGCAGTCATTTCCTCCTCTAGGGTTAATTTTCCTAGAAAAGGACTTTAGCAGATTTGGGGAGTGATTTGAGCATGGCTTGCACTGTCTGTTTCATTGGAAATGGAGAATGGATATCCTTTTCATGGACAAATTTGATCCTAAAACAAACACCTAGCTTCTATTGGGCTTCTCTCAAGTCTTCGCACTTATCTCTGGCAGCAAAGTTGCCTCTAGAAAAAGACAAACTATTAGTGTGGCTCAATGACTGAGAGAAACTGAAGTGAAAATGTTTCTTGAATTAGCCTTCAATATTGGTTGATAATAATAATAATAGCTAATTTTTATTGAGTTGTTGGTATGTATTAGACATGGTTCTAACTGTTTTATATTCATTTAAACCTAAAAAAAAAAAAA
>NW_007752234.1:12379-12591 GCF_000696425.1 Galeopterus variegatus
ACAAAGGGAAGGACTAAAATTCAGAATCAAACAGAAATTTCTCTGTTTCTGCACTGTAACGGCAGATATATCTACAGAAATGTGAAGCCTGTGGTGCTCTGAGGGTAACCACATTAACAAAAAAATTTAAACCCTGCCCAATGCCTAACTCACTTAACTCAAACTCCCATGCTCAAAGCACAAAAAAGGCATGCCCATTACAGGCATAAAAC
>NW_007752235.1:0-718 GCF_000696425.1 Galeopterus variegatus
GTCTCCTATTTTCCAGCAGTGAACCTCACATCCAAGTCAATCACCTCATCACATGTTTTCATAGGCTTTTGTTTTTTTCTAATTTCCTTATTTAGTACAGGCCTTTTCAATGCAGAGAACAGAGAGTTCTTTTGCTCAAAACATTTGGTGAAGAGTTTTTTTGTCTGTCTCACCAGGGCATTTCAGCCAAATGGTCGCAGAAATTCTCCTTGTCCTTCTGCATAGATTTTTCTTTGCTGGTTTTAAATTATTTTACAGATTTGTTTTAATAGAAAAACAATGTTTCATCTAGGAAAGAATTTCAAAATTACCAGAATTTAGGTAAGGCAGGGCTTATCTTCAGTGGGACAAAAGGGCTCTTTGTAAGTCTTCGAAAATGGGGTTTGATAAAAAGAAACTGTAAGGAGAAGGTATCTATACTGTAAAGGGTATTCTATTCAAAGCAGTATGCTGTACTGCTGTCTCATCTAGTTGGATATCACTGTTACTTGCCAGAGATAAAATAACTCATGAGCAGCCTTCTCTTTTGGGACACCTCTAATAGATGAAATGCACACATACCTGAATTCTGATATCTGCTTGGAAACCAACACTTGAGTTTGAACTTACTTTCAGCAGAGCTAAGGAGCCAACAGCACACTGCAAGTTGAGGGGCCTGTCCTTAGCAAAGGTGTGCAAATGACATCCTCCCCTCCCCCTGAGCTGCTCTATTGCACAC
>NW_007752235.1:6096-8916 GCF_000696425.1 Galeopterus variegatus
TACTTGTTGTAGACTATGGGTTCTATTTTCTCCATCCCCCAACAGAACTTATGTGCCTCACTATAGTCCCTGAACACCTTTTACATTCTGTGCTCTACTGTAGCATTGATCACACCACATTTTAAATATCTCTTACCTCTTTCCTACTAGACTGTGAGCTTCGATTTGTCTCTGTAATTCCAGTGCCTAATATATAGTTGGTGCTCCTAAATAGTTGTCCAGTGAAAAAATGAGTAGGTTCTAGAGGCACTTACAAAGCACCTTTGTGTGCCGAGAGCACTGTCCTTGGAGCAGGGAGGCCTGGATCTCATTCTAGCTCAGCCACTAGTACTAGCATGACCTGTGTGTCTCCAGTTTCTCATCTATGAAATGAGGGCATTCAACTAAGAACTCTCAACTTTGAGAGTCTACTGTAAAGATGGTGAGCTAGATTTCTTTATAATTTATCTCATTAAATGTTTACAGCAACCTTCTAATATATCTATTATTATCCCCATTATGCAAATGAGAAAACAGAGTTTCAGAAAAGTAAAACAACTCACTCACACAAGATTGTAAAGTCAGTAAATGATGGAGCAGCTTCTCAAATTCAGGATATCTGACTCCCTGTTTAGAGACTTACCCCAACACTATTGTATCTTTACTGGCATGAGGTTGAACTGGATAATATCTAAGGCCTTTTAATTTTCAGATTCTATGATTCTATGGGTATTTATTTATGATCATGAAGTTATCCAAGTACCTCATGTATCTGGAATATAAGCAAAAACCACATATTGATAAATGTGTATCAATAGTTAGTTACTTTTTATTGCTGAGTAGTATTCCATGTTATGGATGTACTAAAGTAACCATTCTTCATTAAAGAACATTTTGGTTGTTCCCATTTTTGGCTATTACTAATAAAGTGGACCATTTATACCTAATGTAATTACTGGTATATTAGGGCTTAAATCCACCATTTTATTTTTTATTTATTTGGTTTGTGATCTGCTCAGCTTCTTGAACCAACCTATCCATATATTTAGATCTTTTGCCAAACTTGGGACAGTTTCAGCCATTATTTCTTCAAATAATTTTTCAGCCTTGTCCTCTCCCTCCTCTCTTTCTGTAAGTCTGATGACATAAAGTTTGATCTTCTGTTACAGGCCCATCAGTCCCTGAGGCTCCATTCATTTTTTTAAAGTTTATTTTCTTTGTTGTTCTTCAGATTGCATAATTATGGTTGTTATACCTTCAAAATTCATTGATTCTTTAATCCCTTCTTTCCATTTTGTTGTTGAGCATATCCACTGACTTAAAAATTTGGCTTATTATAATTTTCAGTTCTAGTATTTTCATTTGGTTATTCTTTATATTGCCTGTTTCTTTGCTGAGACTTTCTATTTTCTTCATTTGTTTTAAGCATACTTGTAAGTGCACACTGAACGGTTTTAATGGTGGCTGCTATAAGATCCTTGTGAGATAACTGCAACATCTATTGACTGTCTTTTCTCATTCAGGTTGAGCTTCTCCTAGTTCTTAGTATGAAGAGTGATTTTTTTACAGGAGAAAATTTTTGGAAATTTGGGGTATTATAAGACTCTGGATCTTATTTAAATCTTGTGTTATAGAAGGCCTTCTCTGACACTGTTCTGGTAGGGGGCAGGGGGTACCATTTCACTACTGTCAGGTGAACGTAGAAGTCCAGGTTTTCCACTCTGGCCTTCATTGACACCCCTGGGGTGGGGGAGAAGGGTGCCTCATTACTACTGGGTGAAGGTAGGAATTCAGACTCCTGACTTAGTTCTTCACTGACACCACCACACAGAGGTGGTAAGTTATTGCTCCCCACTTGGCCTTCATGGGGCGATGGGGTTTTTTACCAGAAGAATCTGGTAAGTCTTGACATCTCACTTGGCCCCTTCTGACACCGTCCTGGTTAAGGGGGAAGGGAGTCTCACCATCTCTCAGTGGGGGTGGAAATTCAGGCTTCCATAACATAGTCTCCACCAGCCCTGGGGCGGGGGGCTCATTACTGCTGTGTGCAGAATAGAACTCGATTTCCCACTTGGTCTTCTCTTCTTCGACACCACCATGGTATAGGGAGGGGCACTGCATGAGCGCTTATCCCCTTCTTACGGCCTCTGATTGTTCCAGAGAGTAATACCCACTGTCACCACACAGATATTTTTCTTGTCTTAGAAACAGTAGTGGTGAAAGAGGTGGTAGTGATAATAATAATAGTATCTAAAATTTAGTGAGCACTCAGTGTGAGATTCCATGCTAACAGCTTCATCTGGATCATCTCAGTTAACCCACACAACACTCCAACAGAGCAGGAGTGTTGTTATTCCTATTTTCAGACTAGGGGTTAGAGTGGTTAAGTTATAGCAGAGTAAGAATTTCAACCCAGGCAGACTCGCTCCTGAGCCTGAGTCTTTAACTATTATACCATACTGTAGTAAAAATTAATCAAGATGACATGTGAAAGTGCTTGAAAATTATAAAGCACTAAACAAGTGTGAGGGAATTTTTACTGCCACTTTCCAGAGCACTTCAACAAGTGACCATGATTAGGTAAATGAAAATCCAGGCTTCATCCAGTGCTAATGAATCATTTAAACATTGTTTTTCCATTGTAATAGCTACCCAAAAGGATATGTTTCACATTCAGCAAAACGTGTAGAAGAACCTCTGAAAGAGGCAGAACTTTAAGGAAATACAAGTATATATTATTTTCTCATAGTTTTTTTTTTTTTTAAACATTTTGCACATATAGGGAGCTAAATTTTGCTTTAATCTCTTCAGGCAGGTTTAAGTAGAAACTCTTGAGGAGAG
>NW_007752236.1:0-546 GCF_000696425.1 Galeopterus variegatus
GACATTCCATGTCATGAAGCCATCTAAGTGCACCTCTATGCACTTGCAGATTTGAAAAGCTGTTTTTGGCTGGGGGTTTTGATACACATTTCGAGTGGAATTTTGTACAACGAAGTTTGGAATTCGGGAATTTAAAGTATGTGCAGAACATTCCCGGATTAGCACTCAGTGTTCCGGGCTGCCTTTCTAACTGCTCTTCTGCACAGGGAAGAGCATAACATGAGCTATACAGCTTTGGACTATTTTCCTGTATATGTTTCTTTTTTTAAAATAAATATTCTTTTTCTCTCCTGTTCAAATCGGTACTTTCTTGTTTAAATAAATTCTGAAATTCAAAAAAAAAACACACCATAATATTATGATGAGAGTCAATTTACTAAAATTATATAGTAGTCCTAAGTATGTATACACCTAACAACAAAGCTTCAAAATTTATGAACCAAAACAGATGGAACTGAGAGAAGAAATAGACAAATCCAAAGTTAAACATACAGACTTCAATATTTCTCTGTTTTTCATGTTCCACTTTAATTTGTACTTTTTTTT
>NW_007752236.1:1137-1798 GCF_000696425.1 Galeopterus variegatus
AAATAAATAAATAAATAAATAAATAAGTTTATGTATATTGGGTACCAGCTCTAAAGATTTCAGCAGATTAGAAGGATAAATGAGTTCAAGTATCTGTATGATAAGACAAAACAAAAAACCAACAAAACACCTTCATAAGAAGACTTTTTAAAAAAACCCTTAAAGAGTATGGGTACATTCCTCCCTGCTACAGAAGACAAAAATAATGAGTAGTTTTAGTATAATTCAGAACTACCATTTATATCTTACCTCCCTAATCAATGGATATTTAGACTTATGGCTTGTAAATAGTAGACATATATATTTGTTTTAGTGGACATTGATTTTTTAAAAAATATTGTTTAAATCCAGGTAGGAAAAAAGCAATAATTTCCACAGAAATTCACACACAGTTTTGATTATTGTGCTATTGCCATTATTTAGTAAAAAGGAAAATTTCTGCAGTGTTCTTCTCATATCTTACTGCTTCACATTTGTAGAAATTTTCCACTAAAAAGTAAATAGGCAAAATAGGAACAAAGTTACCAATTCATTGAATAATGTCATAATGATTTTGGTTGGGGATGTAGGAGCAAAGGGAAGACAACACTTAAAAACATCACAATTGATTTTTAAAAAAGAAAGAAATCCATTATTTCTGCAAATGGGGCAGGGCAGGGGT
>NW_007752236.1:3070-3751 GCF_000696425.1 Galeopterus variegatus
TTTTTTATTTCATCTTCACTCTCCTCTGGTAAGAATTTTCTTGTGCTTCACATAGTTTTCTTCTGAGACTTCAGTGTCTTTCTGTTAATTCTTTCTGGATTGCCACATATATTCAGCTTCCTTAGGAGACTGTCACATTTTTCTAGCAGATGGGCCCCAATCTCTCCCATAGATGACATAAGCAGCATCTGACACTTGGGACAGTGAATTATCTGTTGCCTTCCCATTTCTGACAGACTGAGTCCTGTTTGCTGGACCAAGCTTGAAATCCAAAGCCCAGGACACAGATCCACCCCACAGGCCCATTCTCCACTTCCATTTCCAGCTGCCCCTGAGTTGGAGACCCCTGAGGTGGGGACCTCAAGGTCAGGGCCAGAGGCTTCTCACCCTTGACCACAACTCCCTTGGACCCCAGTGCATGCTACCCTTTTCTTTGAAATAAATCTGTACTGTCTTCTTACTCTGTGCTGCACATGGCATCCCCCTCCCCAGCCTCACTGAAGCTTAAATCCCCACTGTAACTGTTGACTGTGGGAAATCTTATTATGGAAATTGGAAGGTGGGGCCTTGAAGAGGTGATTAGATTGCAGGACCATGCCCTAGTGAATGGATTAATAATGGTGGTCATGGGCATGGTTCTGAGGGCTTTAAAAAGAGAGTTTATAGGGAACTCTCTCTCTC
>NW_007752236.1:3918-9953 GCF_000696425.1 Galeopterus variegatus
GGTTCCCTCCCCTGGCTCCTGGAGGCCGATTGGTGGTGCTGGCACCTCCCTTGTCAGTGGCACTTGTAGTTTCTCTGCACTCTGTTCATATGAGTATTTTTATAAATAACTTATTTATTAAACCCTCTTCATATTATCCAGATTTGCTGGGGACCTAATTACCCATGTGTTTCTGCTAGAAACCCAGCCAATTTTCTAATCCAGCGGTTTTCAGACAAGCTGGCACCAGCATCCCTGTTGGGCTTGTTAGAGCACAGACCAGGGGCCGTCCCAGAGCTTCTTACTCAGCAGGTTTGGGGTGGAAGGAGGACGTTCATTTCTAACAAGTTCCCCAAGGGACGCCTAGAAAACCACTTTGAGAATCACTGCTCTGGTCTTTATATGCTCTTGGACAGTCCCCTTTAGTTTTTGAAATAAGTCAATTCGGTTAGCTTAGTAGGTTAGAGCACAGTGTTACAATAACAAGTCAAGGGTTTGGATCCCTGTACCTACCAGCTGCCAAAAATAATAAGTGAATAAAAAGGAAGGCAATTGATATATGGGCAGAGTTAAACTGAATGACCAATAAAAATGACTGCTTCATAAATCTGGAGAAATGAAGGAAANGTATTATCTTTTAATTCCATTTTTCCATGATTGTTTTGAAGTATACTCATGCACGTGTGTGTGTGTGCGGATCACTGGAGAATAGGCTCTGAAATCAAGAGTAATTTCAATTTTGGGTGGTCCTTTGATTTTTATGTTGGGCACCAGCTCTTTAAAGATTGTAAAAGAATAGGAAGATAAGTGGCTTTGAGTCTGTTTAAGGTAAAATTTTAAAAAATCAACCTAACCATATCTCCCTCCATAAAAAGAATTTACAAACCCTCAACAGTATCATGTGACTCCCTACCCATTCCCTACCCATTTCTGAGTAATATTCCATTGTGTGTTTATCCATTGTCTGCTGATGGACACTTGGGTTGTGTCCACCTTTTGGCTACTGTGAATAATGCTAGTATGAACACTGGTGTACAAGTCTCTGAGTCCCAGCTTTCAATTCTTTTGGGTATATATGCTCAGAAGTGGCATAGCTGGATTACACAGTAATTCTACGTATAACCCTTTGAGGAACCGCCATACAGAGGCTGCATTTTACTTTCCCACCAGCAACGCACAAGGATTATGTTTCTCCACATCTTCCACATCCCCGCCAGCACTTGTTACTTTCTGTATCTCTTGGCTTTGGTACTGAAAGTCCCTGTCCTGGGAAACCTCTATTCCTAGACAAACTGGGATGGTTGATCATCCTCAGGCCAGTACCAGTCACATTCTCATTCGTGGCCCCCCATTGGGCCATCCTTCTTAGCTGGTAAAAATTATGCCTTACTTGCTCACTATGCTGGATAGTTCTCTTGGCCCCTCTGGAGGCACTGGCCACCCTTCTCCACCCAGCTCCCTGCTCCACCACTCTGCACGATCTGTAAGCCCTCAGGCCTCTAGTGGGATTTAGCCAGTGGGAAAAACTGGCCAGACACTGGAGGGAGCCGGAGGTCATGGCTCTCTCCTGATGGTGGTGTCTGTCCAGAGGCAGGTCCCTGCCCTGCAGCAGTTTTGCTCAGCCCTTCCTACGTCTGGGTTCCCTCCCCTGGCTCCTGGAGGCCGATTGGTGGTGCTAGTACCTCCCTTGTCAGTGGCACTTATAGTTTTTCTGCACTCTGTTCATATGAGTATTTTTGTAAACAATTTGTTTATTAAACTCTCTTCATATTATCCAAATTTGCTGGGGACCTAATTACCCATGTGTTTCTGCTAGAAACCCAGCTAATCTTCTGATCCAGTGGTTTTCAAACAAGCTGGCACCAGCGTCCCTGTTGGGCTTGTTAGAGCACAGACCAGGAGCCACCCCAGAGCTTCTTACTCAGCAGGTCTGGGGTGGGAGGAGAATTTTCATTTCTAACAAGTTCCCCAGGGAGGCCTAGAAAACCACTTTGAGAATCACTGCTCTGGTCTTTATATGCTCTTGGAAATGACAGTCCCCTTTAGTTTTTAAAATAAGTCAATTCGGTTAGCTTAGTAGGTTAGAGCATGGTGTTACAACAACAAGGTCAAGGGTTCAGATCCCTGTACCTACCAGCTGCCAAAAATAGATAAATAAGTGAATAAAAAGGATGGCAATTGATATATGGGCACAGAGTTGAACTGAATGACAAATAAAAATGACTGCTTCATAAATCTGGAGAAGTGAGGGAAAAGCCAGAGGTGAGAACAATATAAATCTTTATAGTAAAAATAATGTCTAAGCAGATCAGAAGAGTGGAGGTCTCATACTGGAACCCTGGCTTTCACACCGGAGTTCTGGGAGGTAGTGGGTAGCGCAGAAACACCTGTTCAGTGTGATGAAAAGGGGAAGTCTTTTTAGCAGTAATTGGCTAAAGAGACAGAAAACAATCTTTTAATCATTATATGTACTTTTTATGTCCCCAAAAGAGAAATTGCAGGTGAGAGAAGGGAGCGTAGAAGAAAGTCTTCTAAGGTGAGATGTCCACGATGCGACCTTGGGATTGATTGTGACCGAGGCTGGGCTGGGATGCCGCCATGCAGGAGACAGCCTGGGCTCTCAGCGAGGCCCAGACGCCTCAAGCAGTGCTCCCAGCCCGGAGGAAAAAGCCTCGCCATAAAACAGAAAACAGCTAATTCCCTCATAAAGCTGTCACAAATCCCCCTCGGACAGCTGGGGTTAAGTAATCATATTAATCACCCTTAGGGGATTTACAAGGAGATTAGAAGACACATAAGGTAACTTTTTTTCCTTAAAGGGTTTGAATTTGTTTTATATTTAGACTGTTTAAGAAGGCAGAAGAGAGAAATTTAAACAAACTTTATGGTAGGCTTAATACGTCCAGCAACACAGGAGGACTGGGGACTTTCCCTGGGTTGCTTTTCTCAGTTCCACCATTGACCTCACCCAGAAAATATTCATTAATTTAACTTGTGGCACAGTGTCCATTCATAAGAAATAAGCCATCACCTGAATTGTTTATTTAAAGCAATAAATAATATTTCCATCTCTATAGCTCAAATTATATTTCCCAAAATTTATTATAAATACATATATATGTATTTTGCTGCTGAATAGATAAAATAAAACAAGAAGCAGCAAGTAAATTGGTAGTCCGTTAAGGCGGAAATAGTCACTTCCCCCATTATTCTAATAATATTTAAACACCTTTACAACCTGAGTAGAATGTAATACCTTCTTTAGAGAATCCTAAGCAGTGAGGGTTAATTCCCTTTATTTCCAAGAATGGCAATTCACTAAATTTTTTGACTCCTTATAACATAGTATTTATATGAGTTATTGTAGTGGAAACAAAAAATGCTTTTCTGTATCATGATCTCATTAGAACCTCATTCATTCCTTGCGAGGTTGGCATAACAGGTATTAGGATTACCCTGCTTTGCTGATGAGGAAGCCAAGACTCAGAGCTCTTTAGTGATTTACTCAAATTCACTTACTAGGAAGTGGAGAAGTTGTTTCTAAATCCTGGTCTTTGATTACCAAAACTTCAAATGGACAATCTTTCCTGGCTCTACTGTGCTTCAGGTCCTCCTTAGGAATGAAGTCAGAGTTATACAAACATGCATAAAACTACTATTGAGTACACTTAAACCTATTAATGTTTTATAATGTTTTGAACTACAATAATGTGTTTTATTAACTTTTCTATGATGGTCTTCAGGAACTCTATACAATAAGCTGCAGATCATTCAGAGCCCTCAAAAGATCAAGCTTAAACAAAACCACCCCTTTCCAATACTGTTAACAAGTGCTAAGGTCATACAACCTTGAATGACCAGAAAACGCATTTTTTCATCTTCTATAAATGTTCTCCTCCATTGAGCAGGGAAGCTGATGGGTCTTGGGAAAAGGTGAGGCCCTAAATAGATGAATTGTTCAAATGCTTAAGAGAAGAAGAGCCACCGTTCTGAAGAAGTAAAAACATATCTTGTAATTACAAACCTATCAAAGAGATTAACTTGCTCCTTCAGGGGACTATGCAATGAGTTTTAAGTCTGCTGGAGCTCTCACATCTAGAGCAGCTTCTCAAATGTGGTCCTTGACCACCTGTAACTTAGTCATTGAGAATCCGTAGCAACAAATGCAGATGACCAGGTCTCTTTCTGGCTCTACTGAGTCAGTCCCTAAAGGGTCTGCACGTTTCACAAGTTTTCTAAGTGATTCCTGTGCTCACTGAAGGCTGAAAGCCCCTCATTGATACCAGAAGTGCAATTTTCAACTCAATGTGATAAAGCAGGCTTTCTGTAAGTGATGCTAATCAAACTCACCTGAGTCTGATTAATGAACTAGAATGTTCTCAAGAGCAAGGACACATGCATCCAGTAGGATAGAGCAAAGCCTAACTGATCACAGAAGTTCAAAAAAAAAGTTGGTTGAATACATGGTAGAATAGTTAGTCAAATACAAACAAGGAATAGAATAAATACAGATAAATAAGTAAGTAAATAAATGGAGAAGAAGGGATGGTTCTGCCTTGCAGCAGGCTTCCAATTAATAAAGGTAAAATTATTGATAGCAATGGAAAACACCAGTTAGCACACACAGTAATAATTGTCACAATCATCAATCATTAGTGGATACTGAAATTAGTGGGTTAAAGTATGATTAAAAACAGGATATTTGTCATTAAGTATCTCCCCACAAAATACCTATAAATTACTCAGGGAAAACTGGTAAATTTACTGTGGAGACATCTGGCGGACACCCCTTTAACCAGTGATCAAATGTAATATCAGCAGTAAGGCTCCATAGTAACATCATGTGCCTTCCAGGAAGAC
Organism: Galeopterus variegatus; assembly: GCF_000696425.1. NCBI lineage: Eukaryota > Metazoa > Chordata > Mammalia > Dermoptera > Cynocephalidae > Galeopterus > Galeopterus variegatus. The sequence goes on from NW_007752236.1 coordinate 8,758, forward strand.
GTCCTGAGACAGGCACACCATCACCTGTGTGGTTGTGTTGCCAAAATACACTAGCAAAAGTGATCACAAAGAGACATCGGAAAACTCAAACTGAGGGACATTCTAGAACATAACTGGCCAGTGCTCTTGAAAAGTGTCAAGGTAATGAAAGACGAGAGATCGAGGAACTGTCCTCGATTGAAGGATACACTAAGAAGACACGACTTCTAAATGCAATGTGGATTCTGGATTATATCTTGGACCAGAAAAAGGATGTCAATAGGTCAACTGACAAAATGTGCATCCGGTCTGTAGGGTGGTTAATAATACTGTATTAATTTTAATTTTCTGGGTTTGATGATTATACTATATTTACGTGAGATGTTGACATTTAGAGACTCTGAGTTAGTGGCATATGGGAATTCTTTGCACTATTTTTGCAACTTTTTTGTAAGTCTAAAATAATTTCATTATAAAGTATAAAAAAATTTAAAACATTTTAAAAGTGGGATTCACAGACTCTCTGCACTGAATTCTTTTTGGGGAGAAAGGAAGGTGCTTGTTAAAAATGCGGGTTCTTGGGCTGGCCCCATGGCGCTCTCTGGAGAGTGCAGCGCTTGGGAGCGCAGTGGCGCTCCCACTGCGGGTTCGGATCCTATATAAGGATGGCCAGTGCGCTCACTGGTTGAGCACGGTGCTGGCGACGCCACACCAAGGGTTGCGATCCCCTTGCTGGTCACGAAAAAAGACAAAAAAAAAAAAAATGCGGTTCTTAGACCCCACACTCAGATCTAAAAGTAAGAATTTCTGGAGATGGGGTCTGAGGAACTGCTTTTACACACTCCCTAATGAATTATTAGAATTATACATACTCCAGGCTTTTATTTAAATATACTTTTTATTTTAGACAAAGGTTAGATTTACAGAAAAATTATGAAGATATTACAGAGTTCCCATTTACCCTGCACCCAATTTCTCATATTATTAATATATTAAATTAGTATGGAAATTTGTTACAATTAATAAACCAATATTGAAAAATTATTCCTCACTAAAGCACATGCTTTATTAGGATTTCCTTGGTTTTTCCCTAATGTCCCTAATGTTCCAGGCTCCTATCCAGGACATCACATCATATTTAGGCATCGTGTCTCCTTAGACACCTCTGGGCTGTGAGAGCTTCTCAGATGACTTTCCTTGTTGGTTGATTACCTAGA
>NW_007752236.1:10910-12833 GCF_000696425.1 Galeopterus variegatus
AAGTGGGATTCACAGACTCTCTGCACTGAATTCTTTTGGGGGGGAAAGGAAGGTGCTTGTTAAAAATGCGGTTTCTTAGACCCCACACTCAGATCTAAAAGTAAGAATTTCTGGAGATGGGGTCTGAGGAACTGCTTTTACACACTCCCTAATAAATTATTAGAATTATACATACTCCAGGCTTTTATTTAAATATGCTTTATATTTTAGACAAAGGTTAGATTTACAGAAAAATTATGAAGATATTACAGAGTTCCCATTTACCCTGCACCCAATTTCTCATATTATTAATATATTAAATTAGTATGGAAATTTGTTACAATTAATAAACCAATATTGAAAAATTATTCCTCACTAAAGCACATGCTTTATTAAGATTTCCTTGGTTTTTCCCTAATGTCCCTAATGTTCCAGGCTCCTATCCAGGACATCACATCACATTTAGGCATCGTGTCTCCTTAGACACCTCTGGGCTGTGAGAGCTTCTCAGATGACTTTCCTTGTTGGTTGATTACCTAGACGGTTTTGCCAGGTGTTTTGTAGAGTGTCCCTCAGCTGGAATTTGTCTGATGCTTTTCTCCTGACTAGGCTGGGGTCATGGCTTTGGGAAGAAGACCACAGAGGTGAAGGCCCCTTCTCATCACGTCACATCAGGGATATGTACTATCAATACGACAAGTCACTGTGGATGCTGACGCGGATGACCTGGTGGAAGCAGCATCTGCCGGGTTGCGAGGTTCCTCTTCTGCCCTCCCCACACTGCGCCTTGGAAGGAAGTCACTCTGCTCAGCCCACACTCGGAAGTGGGAGTTACCTGCCCTGCCTTGAGGGCAGAGTATCTACCTGAATTGTTTAGATTCTTCTGCAGGGGAGGTTTGTCTCTTTCCTTCTATTTATTTATTTATTTATTTATTTATTCAGTTGTTTATTTATACCAGTATGGATTCATGGATATTTATTTTATACCTTGGGTTATAATCCAACACTACTTTATTTAGTTTGTTGCTTAAATTATTCCAGTTTTGTCCATTAGGTACTCCTTTAGTTGGCTCCTATGTTCTTTTGACAGAACCCCCCATCACTGGATGTGTGTATATGTGTACGTATTTGTGTGTCTGTGTACACATACATACACACATATATATATTTTGGCACTTTCTTACTTTTGGCACTACAAGATACTTCAGATTCATCTCGTATTATTTCCTGTCCTATTGATAGAATCAGCCACTTATTTAAGGAGCCTGGTTTCTTTTTTTGGAGACTGGTATTAGAAACCAAGATCTGAGTTCTATATTTTCTCCTTTCTTTTGTCATGTCACTGCTTCCAAGCCCTCTATGTTGACACTGCAAGGAAATATGCATGTGTACTAACCAGTGCATACACACATATCTATAAATACTTCTATATGCAACCATTTGTACCTATGTTAAGCTAAACATGAGTTCATATTGAAGTTTGCAACTCTAATCCATTATCACATGGATCATTCTAGCTCTTCCCTTATTTACCTATAAACTCCACTCCCACAGTGAGAAACCTGGTTCTCACCTTCCACCATTCATTTGCTTAATTGTTCAATCCCACTNTTGGCTGGTAAGAATTACGCCTTACTTGCTCACTATGCTGGATAGTTCTCTTGGCCCCTCTAGAGGCACTGGCTACCCTTCTCCACCCAGCTCCCTGCCCCACCGCTCTGCACGATTTGTAAGCCCTCAGGCCTCTAGTGGGATTTAGCCAGTGGGGAAAACTTGCCAGACACTGGAGGGAGCCGGAGGTCATGGCTCTCTCCTGATGGTGGCGTCTGTCCAGAGGCAGGTCCCTGCCCTGCAGCAGTTTTGCTCAGCCCTTCCTGCCCCCAGGTTCCCTCCCCTGGCTCCTGGAGGCCGATTGGTGGTGCTGGCACCTCCCTTGTCAGTGGC
>NW_007752237.1:0-448 GCF_000696425.1 Galeopterus variegatus
GGCCACTGTCCAGGTTAGGACCCTGCTGCCCCACGTTTGAGCTACTATCAACAGCTACTAACTGAATTAAATATACCGTGCGCTTTAGAACCACTGTGAACTTCAAGAGGTGCACAATCATCCTCCTCAAGAACTATCAATGGCTCCTTATTAACTCTGGAATAAAAATTCAGACTCTCTAAGTTGGTGTTCACAGTTCTTCACGACTGAGGCTTTCCACTCCACTCAAACATCACCTCCCACACTCCCTGATGCAGCCACCCCGTTGCTTAGCATCCACACGTCACTCTGCTTCCTTTGCTCCTGTATTCCTTCTCTGTCGTCCAGAACAAATTCCTTTATGTTGCTTTCCAAATCCTAACTGTAACCCAAATTTCTCTTTCACTATGAGACATCTCCTGCCCTGTTCTTCTGCCTCATCTTTTATCTACTTCCCAAACTACATTTC
>NW_007752237.1:2593-2834 GCF_000696425.1 Galeopterus variegatus
GACAACAATTCTAAGCCACCTACAAATCTGCCCCTAGGCATTACTGGCTACTCAGATATGGGTTATAAACACTTTCTCCCATCATTTTCAGAGCCCTAAGTATGAATTTTAACACATACGGCTCACCTGAAAATTTTCTTTGCATGTTGCCACATTTACATCTGTTCCCCAGATGACAAGCTTTTGGCCTAGAGACTGCTCACTTGCCACTATGTCTTCTGCTGCTGCCTACAGAAAAAAA
>NW_007752237.1:8497-8914 GCF_000696425.1 Galeopterus variegatus
CTGTGGAAGTAGCAATCATAAATTAAGTTGTTCTTTCTCAGCTTTTCTGTACTTTCTACAAGTGCCACATCTCAAAGTAAGTTGTTTTTGTTGGTCCTGAATTTGCTTTTAGGTCTAATGTGCTAAGAGTTGATGAAGAAGTATATATTCAGTCTGAGGTCATTTACAACAAGATGTTTTGTAAATTAGAATGAGATAAAAATAAATGAACTATTACTTTTAATGGTTATCAGTGTTTGGACTTATGGTCTGTCTTGATTGGAATCTTAATAATTCTAAAGATTGTCTCAGCAGTAAGAGTGGCTAATACTTGCAGTGCTTCACAGTTTACAAAGTTCTTTAATCTGCAGTTTGTCTTAATTTTTACAAAAATGCTATGAGCAAGGTATTCTTACTCTCTCTGGCTTACAGATGAGA
>NW_007752238.1:0-732 GCF_000696425.1 Galeopterus variegatus
TTAACTGAGTTTTCAGACCTCAAAGTAACCAAAAGGATTTTCCTAATTCTAGCAACTGGCCACTAATTGTGATGAGTCAAGGAAGCGGTGGAGAAGCGAATCACTACCCCTTTTGTGAGGGAGAATCAAAAAAGATTCTGGCTTAACCTTACTCTCAGTCTTTGTAGGAAACAACTACAGGGACTCAAAGGACCCAACAGTGCATGTGTGGACCGGGCATCCTCTAGCACTGGTGGCAGCTTCTGCCCCAGGCACGGCCACCTCCTCTCTGTACACTGCTTCTCTAATCCCAGCCAGCCCTGTCAGCTCGCCCTGCTCCCAGCTTGGCTGCTGACCCAATCCTGTTGGGTTCCCTCTTCAATGGAGGNGGAGCTCATCTGCGTGGCTGTGGTCTTAGGGAAGCCTGCCTCCTTCTGTTGTGAGCCTGGGCAATACCCTTCCTTACCTGCTTCTGGCCGATGGGGCCCAATTGACTGTCTGCCATGCCCAGGAAGAGGCAAAAAAGGAATGGAGGATGAAGCCTCTGTCTTTGGGCAGCTGGCCATCCGGTGGGGAAGATGGCAGAAGTTGGAGGGCGACAGCATCCTGGAGAACAAGTCAGAGGGGCAGGTCCCGGGCTTCTCAAGCTTCAGTGGGCATAGGAATCCCAGGGCCATCTTGTGAGGAGCCCCGTTCAGGAAATGTGGCTGTGGCTGAGGTTTTGCCATTCCAGTGAGCTCCTAGGTGATGCCA
>NW_007752238.1:2832-3166 GCF_000696425.1 Galeopterus variegatus
CAAGAGCAGAGGGGAGGAAAAGGCAGAGTATGAAGACAAAAGCCCTCTTCTTCACAGGCTCATCTGTGAAGAACTTCACAGAAGTTCCATGAGAGCCGACTTCTCCCCTTCTGCCCAGATCGATCCTGTGAGTGGGGTAAGTCCCAGGAGGGGCTGGGTCTGAGTGTGGGGGAGTTGTCAGGAGTCTGTGTCTGAGAGGACCACTGAGCTGTCACTAAGGGTGGATCAGTTTCTCTGATGCATGGTGAATAATCCCTCTCGTTGAGGTACAGGTTTTCAGTATTCTTGCCTGTTAATGGTTATCTGGACAGTGAGAAACAGTGGGGCAGCTACT
>NW_007752238.1:8696-8913 GCF_000696425.1 Galeopterus variegatus
GATCCTTGAGTTAATGGCAGAGCTAGACATATGCTACTGGCTGTTGCTCAGATGTATTCCTGGTGCCTGTGTGGCCAGGGCCGTGATGGGAAGGACACCTCTCACTCTCTCTCGTTCTCCCGACTTTTTATTTTTTATAGGCTGGAGATGGAACCACAAGAGCAGAGGGGAGGAAAACGCAGAGTATGAAGACAAAAGCCCTCTTCTTCACAGGCTC
>NW_007752239.1:0-8913 GCF_000696425.1 Galeopterus variegatus
AAAAAAAAAAAAAAGTTGTTTTTTTGAGAAGAGAAACAAAAGAGGAAAGCCATTAGCTAGACTAACTAAAAAAAGAGAAACACCCAAAAAACAAAAATCAGAAATGAAAAAGGAGATATTACAACTGATACCACAGAAATGCAAAGAATCATCAGAGACTACTATGAACAACTATATGCCAGCACATTTGAAAATCTGGAGGAAATGGGTAAATTTCTGGACACATACAAACTACCAAGACTGGAACATGAAAAATTGAAAACCTGAACAGACAAATAACAAGCAACGAGATTGAAGCAGCAATCATTAGTCTCCCAACAAGGAAAAGCCCAGGACCAGATGGCTTTATTGCTGAATTCTACCAAATGTTTAAAGAAAAATAGATAGCAATGCTTTTCAACTATTTCAAAAAATTGAAATAGAGGCTATTCTCCCAAACTCATTCTTTGAGGTCAACACCATCCTGACACCAAAATTAGACAAAGATACCACAAAAAATGAAACCACAGCCCAATATTCTTGAGGATATTGGTGATGCACTCATCATACATGACTTCTTTGTCTCTTTTTATAGTTTGTCATATAAAACATAGCAAAAATCCTCAACAAAATATTAGTAAACAGAATACAGCAGTACATCAAAAAGATTATACATCGTCATCAAGTGGGATTCATCCCAGGGATGCAAGGATGGATCATCATATGCAAATCAAGAAATGTGATACACCACATCAATAAAATCAAGGACAAAAACTACCTGATTATCTAAACAGATGCAGAAAAAGCATTTGAAAAAATTTGGCATTCTTCATGATAAAGACTCTCAGCAAATTAGGTTTAGAAGGAAAAATATCTTGACACAATAAAAGCCATATATGACAAACCCATCACCAATATCATTCTGAATGAAGGAAAAGCTGAAAGCTTTTCCATTAAGAACAGGAGTAAGACAATGATGCCTACTCTCACTACTCCTAATTGACACAGTGTTGAAAATACTACCCAGAGCAATCAGGCAAGAGAAAAAAAAATAAAAATAAAACAAATTGAAAATGAGGAAGTCAAATTGTCCCTGTTTGTAGATGACATGATCCTATATATAGAAAACCCTAAAGACTCTACCAAAAAATTCTTAGAGCTAATAAATTCAGTAAAGCTGATGGATACAAAATCAATATACAAAAATCACACTGAAAATCAACTGCATTGTATATTGATAAATTTTAAAAAATCAGCAGCATTTTTATACTCCAACAACAAACTGACAGAAAAAGAAATCAGGAAGACAAGCCCATTTACAATAGGTAATAAAAAAATAAAATATCTAGCAATAAATTTAACCAAGGAGGTGAAAGATCTCTACAACACGAACTAGAAATCACTACTAAAGAAACTAGACAGGACACTAAAAGGTGGAAAGATATTTCATGGTCATGGACTGGCAGGATAAGTGTTGTGAAAATGTATGTACACCCAAAGCAAACTATAGATTCAGTACAATCCTCATCAAAATGCCAATGACATTCTTCACAGAAATAGAAAAAACAATCCTAACATTCATACAGAACAACAAAAGACCCCAAATAGCCAAAACAATCCTGAACAAAAATTAGAATAATTTATTTATAACTAACTAAATAAATAAAGCTGGAGGCATTACACTACCTGACTTCAAATTATACTACAAAGTTATAGTAACCAAAACAGCATGGCCCAGGCATAAAAACAGATACATGGACCAATGGAACAGAATAGAGAACCCAGAAATCAATCGACCTACTTACAGTCAACTGATCTTTAAACAAAGGCACTAAGAACATACAGTGGAGACAGGACAGGCTCTTCAATAAATAGTGCTGGGAAAACTGGACACCCATATGTAGAAGAATGAAATGAGACCTGTACCTCTCACCATATACCCAAATTAACTTGAGATGGACTAAAGACTTAAATATAAGACCTGAAACTATTAAATTCATAGAAGAAAACACAGGGGAAATTCTGCAGGATACAGGACCGAGCAAAGACTTTATGAATGAAACCTCAAAGACACAGGCAACAAAAGAAAACATAAACAAATAGGATTTTATAAAACTGAAAGGCCTCTGTACAGCAAAGGAAACAATCAACAAAGTGAAAGGACAATGAACAGAATGAGAGAAAATATTTGCAAACTATATTTCTGACAAGGGATTAATATCCAGAATATATGAGGAAATCAGACAACTTAACAGTAATAAAACAAATAATCCAATTAAAAAATGGGCAAAGGAGCTGAATAGATATTACTCAAAGGAAGATATACAAATGGCCAATAGGCCTATGAAAAATGCTCAACATCACTAATCATCAGGGAAATGCAAATCAAAACCACATTGAGATATCATCTCACTCCAGTTGGGCAGGCTATTGACAAAAAGACAGACAAGAACAAATGCTGGTGAGGATGTGGAGAAAGGGGAACTCTTCTACACTGTTGACGGGACTGTAAATTAGCACAGCCATTATGGAAAACTATGGAGATTTCTCAAACAACTACAGGTAGAACTACTGTATGATCTAGCAATCCCACTATTGGGTATAAATCCAAAGGAATGGAAATCAACATGTCGAAGGGATACCTGCATTCCCATGTTTATTGCAGCTCTATTCACAATAGCCAAGGGTTGGAACCAACCTAAATGTCCTTCAGTGGATGATTGGATAAAGAAAATGTGGTATATGTACACAATGCAATGCTTCTCATTTATAAAAAAGAATGAAATCCTGCCATTTGCAGCAACATGGATAAGCTTGGAAAAATTGTTAAGTGAAATAAGAGAGAGAAATACCACATGTTCCTATTTAATATGTGGAAGCTAAAAAAGTTGATCTCACAGATGTGGAGAATAGAACAGCGATTACTAGAGACTGGTGGGAGGAAGGGGGGAGAGGAGATGGGGAGAGGGTGGTCGGTGGAAACAAAATCATAGAGAGGTAGGAAGATGGGATCTAGGATTCTATAGCAATGGAGGGAGACTATAGTCAACAACAAAGTACTGTGAATAGCTAGTTGAGATGATGTTAAATATTCTCAACACAGAGAGGTGACAAATGTTTGAGGTGATGGATATGCTGAGCACCCAGATATGATCATTGCACACAGTCTTAAAGTACCCAAATATCATATTTTCTCCATAAATATATACAATCATTATGGGTCACCTAAGAAAAATAAATTTGAAAGAGAGAGAGTAGGTTAGTGATTACTAGAGTCAGGAAAAGGGAGTGGGGGGGGATGGGGAAAGGTTTGTAGACTGGTACAAAGTCACAAGTTACAGTTAGATAGGAAGAATTAATTCTGGTGCACTAAGGTGACAATAGCTAATGATATTGTATTGTATATTTCAAGATATCCAGAAAAGAGGAACTTGAACGTTATAACCACAAAGAAATGATAAATGTTTAGGTGACAGATATGCTAAGTATTCTGATTAGATCATTATCCAATATATGCATGTATTGAAACAACAAACTGTATCCTATAAACACGTACAATGAAGAAAAAAAAAGCCTTCAGTGGAGAAAGTAACTGCAGATGTGGGGGAAACAGCAAGAGAACTAGAATCACAAATGGAACCTGAAAATGTGACTGAATTGCTGTAATCTCATGATAAAGTTTTAATGGATGAGGAGTAGCTTCTTATAGATGCCCAAAGAAAGTGGTTTCTTGAGATGGAATTTACTTCTGGTGAAGATGCTGCAAACATTGTTGAAGTGACAACAAAGGATTTAGAATAAGCTTAGTCGATAAAGCAGAGGCAGGGCTTGAAAGGATTGAATTCAATTTTGAAAGAAGTTCTGCTGTGGGTAGAATGCTATCAAACAACATCACATGGTACAGAGAAATCTTTCATGAAAGGAAGAGTCAATCAATGTGGCAAGCTTCATTGTAGTCTTGTTTTAAGAAATTGCCACAGCCACCCCAGCCTTCAGCAGCCACCACCCCCATCAGTCAGCAGCCACCAACATCAAGGCAACACTCTCCACCAGCAAACAGATCACAACTCACTGAAGGCTCAGATGACTTTTAGCACTTTTTAGCAATTGAGTATTTTAAAATTAAGGTATGTACATGTTTTTTAGACATAATCCTATTGCATGCTTAATGCACTGAGAAACAAACAAATGAAAATCTTGTGACTCACTCTGTTGTGATATTTGCTTTATTGCAGTGGTCTGGAACTGAACCTGCAATATCTCTGAGGTATGCCTGCATATAGTTGTTTAAATCCTGGCTCCTGGGAATCTCTGATCCAGGGAACTTTTAAGTCCTTGGCTGTTATTCTTCTTACAGTCATTGCACTCACCTCCCTAGAGCATTGTATCCTCTCAAGGGTTTTAAATGCTTTCCAGCAGCCACTCACACATCAAGTGATTGCCATCAGGATTAGACAAGTGGAAGAACTCAACATCTCGACCACTCAGACCTACAATGGCTATGCAATTTTGGATGACAACGACTAGGTGACCTTGCATTTCAGTGCTGCTGTTGATGATGATAACATCTATGTGACTTTTCCTTCCAGTGACTACGTTAAGAGTGGTAGCTGAGAGTAACACAATGCTGTCTGATAACTCTCTCAGCTTTCTGAGAGAATGACCAAAAGGAGGTAATTCTCAAAGTAAATTAAAATGAAGACTAGTCTTGAAGACTCCATGAGCAGACAAAACTGGGGCCTTGTAAGTGACCTCAACCTTGCTCGATTTGCAAACATAAGTGAAATTTAACTTGAACTATTTCTTGTAAGTGAAAAACAGAACTTAAACTCAACCCATCAAAAGGAGTCAACAGACTTATATAGCTAGAAACTTTCCAGTGTGATAGACCAGATAAGGCAACTGCGTAGCTGTAACCAATCAAGTACTTTCCTTTCTTTGCTTCTGTGCCTGTCTTATGAAAGCCTCCTCCTTGTGTTCCTCTGGGGGAGCTCCTGGACTGCTTTTGGTCTGAAGTTATCCAATTCACGAATTGTTTGCTTCAGTAAACTCTTTAAAATTTTATTGTACTTCAGTTTACCTTTTCAACAAATGCAATGTTTTGATATACATATACATGTGGAATGATTAAATCAAGCTGCTTAACACAGCCGTCACTTCACATACTTATTTTTTGTGGTGAGAACATTAAAAAATCTACTTTTAGCAGTTTTGAAATGTACAATATATTAACTATAATCCCCGTGCTGTGCAATAGATCTCTAAAATTTATTTCTTCTAACTGAAACTTTGTACCCTTTGACCAACATCTCCCCATTTCCCACCTTTAACCCCAACCCACCCCCAGCAACTGGTAACCACTGTCTACTCTTGGCTTCTATGAACTTGACTTTTTTAGATTCCATCTATAAATGAGATAATGCAGTATTTTCCTTCCTGGATTATTTCACTTAACATAATGTCCTTTAGGCTCATTCATGCGGTCTCAAATGACAGGATTTCCTTCTTTTTTTTAAGGCTGAATAGTATTCTCATGTGTATATATGCCATATTTTGTTTATTCATTTATCATAGGTTGATTCAATATCTTGGATATTGTAAATCATGCTTCAATGTATTTCTCTGACATATTATTTTGTATCTTGTGAATATATGCCTAGAAGTGGGATTACTGGATCATAAGGTAATTCTATTTTTAGCTTTTTGAGGAACCTCTATGCTGTTTTCCATAATGTCTGTACTAATTTTACATTCTCACCACAGTGTACAAGGATTCTATTTCCTCCACGTCCTTGCCAACACTTACCCTTCACTTTTTTGATCATAGCCAGTTTAACAGATGTGAGATGATATCTCATTGTGATTTTAATTTGAATTTCCCTAATGATTAGTGGTGCTGAGCATTTTTTTTTTTTCTTATGCCTGTTGGCTACTTATCTATCTTCTTTGGAGAAATTCCCTTTCAGATCCTTTGTTCATTTTTTAAATTTTTTATTTTTTAATTGGGCTATGTGTTTTCTTGCTGTTGAGTTCTTTGAGTTCCTTATATATTTTGGGTATTAACCCCTAATCAAAGGTATGGTTTGAAAATATTTTCTTCCATTCTGCAGGTCATCTCTTCTTTCTGTGGATTGTGTCTTTTGCTGTGTAGAAGCTTTTTAGTTTGATGTAATCCCACTTGTCTGTTTTTGCTGTTGTTGTCTGTGCTTTTGGGGTCCTAGCCTTCCATGTTCACAGAACTGACTTCCGCACTGGAGTCTCAGGCTCTTCCTGAGGACTTTCCTTTCAGGGATCCCCTCTGTCTGCTACCCACAGGCTCATCACGTCCTTACCTTCACACACCCGTGGCCACTCACCAATTCCCTGGCAAGCCTGCCCTGAGCAGCCATCTGGGCTGCTGGGTTGCCCCATTCATTGGGAAGTGTTGCGAGTTAAATTGTGTTTTCCCTCAACTCATATGTTGGATTCCTAACCCCCAGTACCTCAGATTATGACCTTACTTTAGAGCCAGGGTTTTTACAGAGATAATCAAGTGGAAATGAGGTCACTAGCGTGGGCCCTAGTCCAGTATGACCGGTGTTCTTATAAGAACGGGATATTTGGACACAGACCCACACACACACACATACACAGAATGCTAAAGCTTGCCAGCAATCACCAGATTTGCCAGAATCTAGGAGAAAGACTGGAACAGGTTCTCCCTCATAGCCTACAGAAGGAGCCAACCCCATAGACATCTTGGTCTTGGACTTCTAGCTTCCAGAACTGGGAGACAATCCATTTCTGTTGCTTAAGCCACTTGATGTGTGGTACTTTGTTATGGCAGCCCGGGCAAACTAATGCACAGAGACGGGCCTGAGAAGCAGTCATGCTCATAGGGCAACACACCCAAGGGGCACCCCACCCTTCCAGCCTTTGCCCATGGAGTGTGTCACCCTCATTTGCCATTCTCTTCATCCATGAGAGAATGCCAGTCCCATCAGAGAATTGCTGATGTGAGGGACAGAGAACCTGAGTCAGGATAGGAGGTTCCAAGTGGACCGGAAGCCTAGCCGCTTTGGGGTGGGGGTGGGGGGCTCTCATACTGTCTCTCTGCCCCCCTACCCCCATCCCAAGAGGAGCTTCCCATCACTTTGGGAATATCCCCGCAGGGAGATGAGACTTGGCCTTGGGGCATCTGTAATGCTGGCTGTTTGCAACCTGGAGTGTTTGGGTCCAGTGGGCCTTGTGAAAGAGCCATTTGCAAATTCACTATAAATGAATGAGAAACACACGGATTCAATTTCCCTTGAAATGTAAATGGGTTTATAGATGTTAGGGAGTAAGTTTGGATTTTTTAAAGGAGTCTGGGCACTGGCCCATGCTGGCTGCCAGGACATGGACACAAATAGAGATGGGCTCTGCAGAGGGGTGTCGGCTCACGTCTGAATCCCATGTAGTCGGCGACTGTGAGCTAAGAATGCTGCTCCACTCTCTCCTCAGCCTTCGCAGCAGCCCTGTAATTGATGACCCACTTTGCAGGTGGAAAAGCTGAGACATAGACTGGACACGACCCTGACCTGGAAAGAAGCACAGCCAGGATCCGGCCCCTGCTTTCCCTGACTCTGAGCCCAGAGTCCTTTCTACACAATGAGGGTTTCAGGAGCTGCAGGGAGACCTGGGGTGGGGGTGCAAATCAGGACAGGTCCAGAGAGGCTGCAGAGTTTGAGCAGGCATCAGGCAGGGAGAGAAGCTCGCTGGGGGCTGGTGCTGGAGCAGCCTCAGCCGTGGCATGAGGAATGCTGAGTCCTTATGGGGTGACGTGTTCTAGTGCGTTCCAGGGCACACAGATGGACCAATGGCTGCACATTTCGATCTGCGGTCTGGATGCACTAGAATGCGGGTTGTGGGGACCTTGGGCCATGGCTGGGTTGTATAAATGACCTCAGGTGGGACTGCTCACTCCTCTGCTCTGGAATCTCTATCATGCCCCCAACCCACAGTGTCCTGGGCTTCTGGCCCAACGCCCCCAGATGGCTCTGTCCTGCTGTCCAGTGACTCTTATTCCTGGAGTCCTGGCTGCCAGGGAGCCTGCCATGGGTCATCTGAGGCCACTTCCTCCTGACAGAGGCTGATGAAATGTGGGGAAACATAGGGAGAGGCAGTGAGTGTCAGGACAGGGGCTGTGAGATCTGAATCTATGGGACACTGGGGGACACCCTCACTGATGTCAAGGCCAGTGCTGGGAAGGGCTGAGGCTGCAGGCTCAGGCTGCTGTACAGGCTTAGCTGAGCCCTCCCTGTGGGAACTTGGGACATGTCACTTTCTTTTCTGAGTCCTAAACTGCAGTTCCCATCTGCTCCACACCCGGGCGTCTTTGCCCCACCAGCGTCCTTCCACCTCAACAGCCCAGCTCAGCTCCCATCCTCGCAGCACAGCCTGCTCCTCCAGGGGAGCCGCTCCCTGCCCCTGTCCTGGCTCAGGCTGTGTGTGGGGCATGTGGAAGTCATCATCTCGGTGGTGCACCTCGGGGGCCCTGGTTTTGCTGATGACATCACCATCTTCCTCGCCACCGCACTGCAGCTTGACGCCAGACGGGCCTCTGCCCCCTCTCACCCCTGCATCCAGCAGAACCCGCAGCTGCTGGAAGCCATGCCACATGTCCCCCCATCTCCCCCAGAGGCAGCAGAACAGCTTGTGGAGGGCAGTGGTTTTCTGTGGCCTGGCTCCCTGCCACTGTCTGCACTATCTCCAACAAGCCCCTGAGCCCCCTGCCACAGGCTACTCCATGTATGGGGACAGACAAGTCCAGACTCACAGGAAGGGATTGTTTGAAAGCACGTAGAGAGGCATCTTGTAGATACCAAGTGCTGAGTACAGTTTGTTGTTACGATCCGCTGCTGTCCCAGCCCACCACCCTAGGTCATGCCCCATCCTTTCCCCATGGGCAGAAGG
>NW_007752240.1:0-552 GCF_000696425.1 Galeopterus variegatus
GAGATCTGTCACAGGGGTGGATTCACTGCATAGAGTCTTCGCTAGAGCAATGCTGAGTGGAAACGTGAGGTCGGAGTTGCAGGAAACTCCCTCAGTGCCATGCTTAATGAAGCTGTGAGAGCAGGACCACCTTGGAGACTCCAGACCTGTGGAGCTACCAGCATGCAACCCCAGCCTGTGAGAGGTGAAGCATTGCCTGAGACCAGGAAAGCCATAGAAGCAGAGCTGCCTGAGGACTTGCAGACCCAACCCCCACACCAGCGTGCAGAGAACATTGAACATGGAATCAAGATATGTGATTCACCAGTTTTGAGATTTGCTCAGAAGAAATAGGCTTTGAGTAATCCTTTGCATCTCCATCACCCTGAGAAAGGTGAGAATTTAATACCTGGCCTGCTGGGTGTCAGACTTGTTTGGGACCTGTTATCCGTTTTTTGGTCTATTTCTCCCTTTTTGAATGGGAATATATACCCTAAGTTTGTCCCACATTGTATCACTTGTTTTGATTTTACAGAGGGGACTTTGATCTATGTACTTTTGAGTGGAAACAAG
>NW_007752240.1:822-7510 GCF_000696425.1 Galeopterus variegatus
TATCACTTGTTTTGATTTTACAGAGGGGACTTTGATCTATGTACTTTTGAGTGGAAACAAGTTAAGACTTTGGGGATGAAACGACTGTATTTGTATGTGAAAAGGATATGAGTTTTGGAGGGCCAGGGGCAGAATGTAGCTTTGTCCCCCCAAAGCTCCCTGAAGCTTGAATTGTGTCCCCTATGTTTTACGTATTAGAAACTTAGTCCCCATGGTGGCTGTTAAGAGAGTGGGAAATCCTATTATGGTATTATGAAAGGTGGGGCTTTGAAGAGGTGATTGGATTGTAGGACCCTGCGGTAGTGAATGGATTAATAATGGTGGTCAGGGGCGTGGTTGTGAGGGCTTTAAGAGAAGAGAGAGCAGAGTCTTGTTCTCTCTGCTCCATTTTCACAATGTGATACCCTGCCATCACTGTCACTACCATGAAGATCTTCACCAGCTGTGTTCCCTGGACTTTGGTCTTCCTAGCCTCAAAAACTATAAGCAATAATTTTCTTTCTTTATAATTCACCCAGTATTAGGTATTTTCTTATAAGCAACAGAAACGGACTAATACACTTTATAACAAAATATAACAGGAAAGATAAAGGAAAAGGAAAAGAAAAAAATAAAAATGAAAATAAAAGACCACACTCTGCCATGCTGTCCTGAACAGAAATGCAACACATATAAACAAATTATTAGCTAAATCAATCCCTCTATATAAAAATAATATATTCTTACGAAGTTGATTTTATTTCAGGAAGTCCATGTTAGTGTAAAACAATTAAGGAGAAACATTCAGTCATCACGATAGATGTAGAAAAAAGTTTTTGATGATATATATTAGCTAGTCATGATTTTTTAAAAAATCTATGAATAAAAGCAACTTTAATATTATGCTATGTATTTTTCAAACACCTACAACAAACTCAATAATTAAGGATAAATCACTTAAAGCTTTCTCTTTTGGAGTTAAGCAAGTTATATATTAATATCATTGTAATTCCTCATTATTCTGGAGGTTCTAGAGTTTCATTAAAGCAAGGAAAATAAATAAAAGTTATTTATCCCAAACTTTGGAGAGAAATAGATTACGTTTATTCACTGAAAGTGGAATTTAATATGTAGTGAATACAAAAGAATATACACAAGAACACTAGATAGAATGATAAGGATGGTTAATTATGTAGCTGTTTACAAAATGAATATACAAAAATCCATCTCATTTTGGGCCGGCCCGGTGGCGCACAGTGCGCCACTTGGGAGTGTGGCGGCGCTCCCGCCGAGGGTTCGCATCCCACATACAGACCGGTTCCCGCTCACTGGCTGAGCGAGGTGCGGGTGCGACACTGAGGGTTGCGATCCCGGTGCCGGTCCCGGTCCGGTACGGGCGCGACACTGAGGGTTGCGATCCATTGCCAGACATGAAAAAAGACAAAAAGGAAAAAAAATAAATCCATCTCATTTCTATACTAGCAATGAATAATTAGATTAAAAACTTCAAATTTGCGATTATAAAATCATAAAAACTAGTTATTTATGTGTATTTTAACAAATGACAGGACAGTCTCTATAGATAACTACAAACACTTATTGAGAGAATTAAAACAAGTGCAGAGAGATGAAACATATTTATGAATAGGAGGACTCAAAGCTGTAAAGATTTCAGTTCTTTCTAAATTGATCTATAGATTCAAAGTAATCTCAAATTATCATTTTTTTTTTTTTTTCGTGACCGGCAACGGAACGCAACCCTCGGTGTTGCGCCCGCACCTCGCTCAGCCAGTGAGCCGCCGGTCTGTATGTGGGATCCGAACCCTTGGTGGGAGTGCCACCGCGCTCCCAAGCGGTGCACTGTAGCAGTGCGCCACCGGGCGGCCCCTCAAATTATCATATTTTAAGGGAACTTGATAAATTGAATTTAATATTTGTGAAAATAAAGTGTGAGCGTGGCTTTTTTTTTGTTTGCTCGTTTATTTGTTTTTTTGTCCGATGTATCAAGAAAAATAGAATGGCAAAATGGAGTAGAACACACTTAGATCTACATAGGTGTGGACCCAAAATTTATGAAAAAGAACTGTGCAGATGAAAAACACAGAGAATCTTTTCAACAAATAAGGCTAATTGAATATCCACATGGGGGTAATAAAAAGAATTTTAACACATTCCTTGGAATATATATATTTTAAAAATCTAGATGGATTATACATATAAATTTAACATCTTCTTAAAACAAAATATACTAAAAGACAGATTTGTGAATTTGTAACTAAAATAAAAGATTCTGTGCTTCAAGATATATCATAGAGAAGGGTAAAAAAAAAAATCACACAAAAACACAAGCCAAAGGGTGAGAGAATATATTTGTAGTACATAAAATAGCCCAAAAAATCTATGTATAGAATCAGTAAAGCACCCCCAGGCCATTATATAAAGATGGTCAACCCAATAAGAGAAAAGTGCAAAAGACTTGAGTAAGAACTTTATAAAAGAGGAAATTTAAATGGCTAATAAACATGAAAAATGTTCTATATTATTTGTAATAAAGAAAATATAGATTAAAGTTAAAATGGAATGTCATTATGTAGATTTACCCGATAATCTAATATTAAATAAACTGACAATAACAAGAATTGATGGAATCTGGAGCATCAGAAACACTCATTGTTGGTGGGTGTATAAACTGCAGCAATTAAGACTGAAAACACTTTGGCATTATATTATAAAGTAAAGGTATGCATACAGTTTGGCATTATGTTATAAAGTTAAAGGTATGTATGTCCACTTAACAATCATTTTTTTCTTCCAGGAAAAATAGCCTACAGAACTATGTGCTTTTGTAGTTAAGGATTGTTTATCATAGCCCTAATATAGAGATAGCTCAAATGTCCACCAAGGGCAAGATTTTCTTTTTTAAGAGAATATATTCATATGATAGAGTACTATACAGCAATAAAAATAATAATAATAAAAAAAGATAATAGCTAAAACAACAGTATGGTATCTTTTAAAAACCCAGTGCTGTAGGAAAGAAGCAGGACACTTAAAAATCTGTACCTTATGATTCCATTTTATAAAGTTTGGAATAGACAAAACCAAAACTACATTGTATTAGGATGGATATTAAGGTGGTTAAAAGAAGCAAATACCAAAAAGATATGCTATGATTATCTCTGTCGGGTAAATAAAGCGTTGAGATCTGCCAGGGGATTTTGGGCAGAATTTGAAGTTCTGACAATATTTTCTCTAGTTATAACCCAGGAGTTTTCTACATAGGTTTTTTTCTTTAAAAGAATGTATTAACCTTCATATTTATGTTTTATGCCCTTTTATGCCTTTTCCCTATCATAATAAAACTGTTAGAAAACAAAAGAAACAAAATGGCTAAGAAATTGAAAGTGTACAATTCCCATAAAAATAACATGAGACACGTGATGGAATCTAAATGCTTTTTACTGATCATAAACAGTGAGGTATTCTCCTGGACTGTCAACTCTAGATATAAATTTACTGGGTGAAATATTTTTTGTGTTTAGTTCTCTTGCAATCTATTTTTGTTTAATAAGGGACTTTTGAATGTCAATAAATTCATGGCAGGTAATTTAATTAGATTCTATTAAGTACAGCAAGCATTTAAGTGATATATTAATATTTATTAAATAATCTTAAAAATTAAAATTCAAAATATGCAAATTTAATAGTGCAAGGTACTTTAATTTTTTAACCGTCTGCTTTTCTGTTTGCCAAAAAGAAAGGAAAAAGGAAATTATAAATGATGATAGATTACTAAGGGAAAATAATTGTGTTGTGAACTATTTATTAACATTATTTTTCATTTAGTTAGAGAATAAGCCACTAAACTTAATTTGACTTAGAAACTAAACATTACAAGAGTCCCCAAAGCCCTAATTAGTTGGAGAAACTGAACTTTTACCACATAACCTTCAAATCATCTCTTTGAATTTACTCTTTGCTTCTAAATCTTGCTGTTTTCCCAAGTGTTTCACGTGTCTCATTTCATATAGTTAATGAAACAACTCAATCAACAAGCCAGGGTTGTACGTGAGCAGATTTAGGCTGAGATAGAATTAAAAGCCAAGCACTGCTCTATACATTTTTATTTGCATTTAAAAAATGAAAAATTCATCACATCTAATATTCCTTTAGAGTAATCACATATTCAATACACACATTTCTCCTCTCAAACGACAGATCTGCAGGAAAACAGGAAATCATAGCCTTTTTCCTAATGTGTGATTGATTTTTTTTCTCTTGTTATGTTTCTATACATTTCTCTTTTCAGATTTACTCAATATACTAAAATACATATACAAAACCCAAACCACGAACATGTGTTTAAGTATCGGTTGATAATATGTTAGACACTTCTATGATTATGTTCCTTATTTTATTTTCTGTGATCTAAAAAAGAACATATGAGTACTAAAAAAAAGACATCATTGAAATCAAAGAGTGTTAAAGAAACCTCTAATCTTGTATTCCTTCATCTCCATCTAACCTTTTAGTAAAATGAGGATTGGAAAAAGAAAATATCAACCTGATATAACCAAAACTAATAAACTTTTCTATTTTCTATACTCACATATGCATGTGCTCATCTTTTCTAGTTTCATTTATTGTTATTCATCAATTTATTCATTCATGTGTTCACGTATTCATTCATTCAGCACATATTTACTTGTCATTATGCACCAGCCATTTAAAAATGGTATCTAGCTGAAACAAAATTTTATTTTTGATCTATTGAGTTCCCAGACTGCTGAGGGATGCAGATATGAAAAAAACAAATAACAATAGTATGAATTGTATTTAAAATTTCTAATTTTTATTGTACAATTGCATGTTATAGAAATATAGCACAGATAGTAAAGGATGGTTTATTATTTAAATTGGGTCTTTAAAGTTAGAAATTTTCCATATAAAAAGGTAAATAAATATATTCTATACAGAAAGTACAGGACAAAAGGCATGAAGGCATCGGGGGCTTGGTACAGCATATTCAGAAACTAAGAAGAAGGTTGGGATGAGGCCAGCAGAAAACCTTAAGCAGCTCTTAACATTGGAAAGATACTTTAATCTTCAACTACATCATTGAAAATAAAATAACATCAAGCTAAAATAAAAGTGTAAGGAAATAAAACATTTCTCTGTTTTACTCTGTAATAACCACAAGAATATTTTCTTGAGGTATCCAATATGAGATTTTTCCAATAGAAATTCTGGTTTCCCTGCTTTGATGGTGTTTTACCAATATCCTCAATGCTGAAGCTGTGGTTAATAATATGTAAAGGTACAGATTCTACTGAATCTAATCAAACTCTTGTCTTAGAAACGTTGTTTACATTCATCATTACATTGATGTACTCGTAACAATTATGAGTACATCAATATTGAAAACACTTAGATGGAGTATTTCAAGGCTTCAGTTACTTTAACCTGAACTTAAATTTAATTTAAAACCACTACAATGTTTCTTAAAAAGGTTATTTTCAATTTATATTTAGTTTCAAAACCTCTATTTTATACAATATTGGTATGAGTCAAATACAATGTGAAATTTTTGATTCCTACTTTGATACTTTAGATGTAATTGTGGATAAATTTTCTATTAAATTGATCAAATAATTTTGCTTTTAAATCAAGAAAGGTTAATTTTTAATTGCAATAACAAGTATTATCTCACACCAGCATGAAGTCTCACGAGTTTGCATAATTAGTCCAAGTTACACTCACATAGCTTTCTCATTTAATTGTCTGAAACAATGGTTTATCATTTGTGTATCAGACACTGTACAGGACTCTTTGTGATCTAATAAAGTTACCCATATTTAGACACTTAGGAAAAATAATAACTCGATCTTTCAGTTTCAGTCTTTTTTTTTCTGATATGAACAGAAAATAACTAGATTCTTTCACATATATTGTAATCATACTGTATTTGTTTAAAAACTCAGTGGAGGCTAGGAGATGTGCTAGGGGTCTATCTTTCAAAATACATTTTTTTTTTCAAAACTTCACAATTCTGCAATTACAAATGTACATCAGTTTGAGAAAGTGATGTCATGGACATAGTAAATATATCAGACAGAAAGAAACCTCGATGGGAGAATATAAACTGCCCACACAGACAAAACTTTATTTTAGGTAGCTAAGCACCTTCCTTTCCTGACTTTTCACTCTTCAAGAGGAGCATAAATGTGTGAAACATGCTTTTGATATTCTTACTTAAATGAAATTGAAATGTATAGAAGCTAGATCCTTTGTTATTAAATTGGAAAACATTCACTTTTTTCAAAAGCTCATACTGTAATAATCAGAAAAAGTAATCAGGATGACATGTAACAACCATATTATAACACAAACTTGGGTTATGATATGCCTGAAGACAATGGTTCGTTGTTTGATAGCAGTGGTGGAAAATTTAGCACCTATATTCTGTGTTATGCATATGCAGAACAACAACAACAAAAAAACTATTACAAATAAAATAAAGCTAAATGTTTGTTTTCTGTAATTAGATTTGTTTCTTGAAGTCAAAACAAAACAAAACAAAACAAAAAGATAGAACTAACCTGTCTTCTATCATTCTCCTGCATCACTACTTACAAATCCATTATGACAGTACTGATTTAGTATAGACTGAAGCTTCAACTTCTGAACTTGTGGGTCTTTAAATCTTGGA
>NW_007752240.1:8202-8912 GCF_000696425.1 Galeopterus variegatus
ACACACACACAGAATAAAGAGTAGAGATTATAATTTCTGAAGGCTAATATCCAAAGACAAATTATTATAAACTAGTAACAGCTAATTTTCCAGTTATTGCTTCTTGAATCCAGGGTCTTAAAGAGGCATAGAGTATATCTATTGTTAGCCCTTTCACTATCCCTTGTAGATGATGGCCTTAGCCTTCCTTGCTGGCATCATGAAATAGACACAGCAAGCTGCCACTAATCTTGATAATCATAATCCAGTTCACAAACACTCCAAAAGATAATGAAGTTTTCTAGTCATAAGGCTTGTCCATGCAGCTTTCCAAATAATGAGTGATGAGAAGATAATTGGACTTTATTGACACTGCTATTTATGAAGTTATATATCTTTTATTTTTTGTAACCTTTTAATCAAACTCCTTTAACAAAATTTGTCTCATAGTTTTACATTTTCTACTTACCACAGAGTGACACTAGTTTTCCTCTTTCTTTTTCTTCCTTGTCGTTATCTTTTCTTCTTATGTCTGTTCATCATCAGCTGGAATGTACCTGACCTTTGGTTTTTCATTGTCATTATACACATGACTACAATTTGGACAGAAGCTTGTTTTTGTGTGTTTATATCTGGTTATTTCAAAATCATTATTAAACCTGTTTTTATATTTTATTATTATTTTGGTTTAGTACACTGAAAAATAAAAGCATCAATAATAGCAAAACAGC
>NW_007752241.1:0-306 GCF_000696425.1 Galeopterus variegatus
TAATAATTTGGTTATGATTTCCTTTAAAGTTCTTTTGGCAATTTAAAATAGATCCAATTTTTAAAAAGTCCGTTATTTTTAGTGTTGTAGACGCTTTTTCATGTACTTTCTATATATGTGAGTGTATTTGTGTACATAAATTACTTTTTTCTTTTGCAGGAAATCCTCCATCAAAGGTTTATGGCAATATTCGAGCTGTGGCTAGCAGATCAGCAGATCGATTCTGAATTTAAATCAGAAACTTTTTGTCTTTGGACTCTAGAGAAAAAGACCTACTCTAAGTGGTCACAAGAAGCCATGTGAAGA
>NW_007752241.1:5769-6265 GCF_000696425.1 Galeopterus variegatus
AAAAAAAAAAAAAAGCAAGTAGAAACCCTTGAGAGTTGGCAAATTGGGCCTAGAGAAATAAGTAGGAATATTTTTGCTTAGATTCCATTTGTCTGCTACAGAAGAGAAAGGGTTTCTTGGGGAATACTGTTTAAATCTTTGCTTCTTTTCCCTGATGAGGTACACAGAAAAGCCATTCCGGAATAGCAGAGAACCTCACATTTTAGGTTCAACAAAAGTGGAGCTGCTGAACAGCTTTAATCAATCTAATTGATCCACTTAATCCTATTTTCATGATCCTGCAGCAAAGTCAGTACCTTCTGATCAGTTAGAGGATAGTAGCAGCTTGCTCTGAAAACACTTGGGATTCCTTTTGGGTGCCCAGGTCTGGCTTCGTTTTGAAATATTTTGACACTCAGTACCTTTGGCTCTGAGAAGTTTAAAATGCTTTTTGAATAATAATTTGGTTATGATTTCCTTTAAAGTTCTTTTGGCAATTTAAAATAGATCCAATTTT
>NW_007752241.1:7371-8912 GCF_000696425.1 Galeopterus variegatus
TTGTCTTTGGACTCTAGAGAAAAAGACCTACTCTAAGTGGTCACAAGAAGCCATGTGAAGAATTTTTCAGTCAGCATCAGCCTCGGTCCCTTCTTCCATTCTCAGCCAGAAGCTTAAACAGAAAGGAAAAGTTTAATGATATTCACACTCAGCAGCTTTTAGGATAATTTAAATATCATACTTTAATACTATTATTATACTTATACATTAAGTATAATTTATCTCTTTAAGTTACATGTAGCAGATTTACATAGTTTATAATCCTCTCATTTGAAGGGAAACATAAAGTTCTTTATGAAATTTTTTATTTATAAATTTATAACTTTTATAAATTTATAAACATTTTTTTCTCTGTAAATTGTAATTAAAAGAATTATCTCAGAAAGCCTAAGAATCATGACCCTTCTTTAATACCAGGTAGTGTGTGGCTATTTTAGAGTCAGGTTATAAGCAGCGGTTTTGGCTATGCTATATGAACCAATACAAGCTAATCTTCATACATGTTTTGCAGCTTTTAAAATTGAAGGCCTACCTCATAAGGTTGATATGAGGGAAAGAGTTTTATTTTTCAAATAGCATTTAATGAAAGCAGTCAGAAATTTTGTTTATCCATTCACCTGTTGATGGACACTTGGGTTGTTTCCACCTTTTGGCTATTGAGAATAATACTGCTGTGAACATGGGTATACAAAATCTCTGAGTCCCTGATTTCACTTTTGGTTATATACCCAGAAATGAAATTGCTGGATCACATGGAAACGGTTTAATATTTTGAGGAACCCCCATACCACCCACGATCCACAGTGGCTGCACCATTTTACATTCCCACCAGCAGTGCACAAGAGTTCCAATTTTTCCACCACATCCTTCCCAACATGTTATTTTGTGGGGGGGGGGGTTTTGGTAATAGTCCATCCTAATGGATGTTGCGTATCTCACTGTGGCTTTAATTTGCATTTTTCTAATGAATAGTGACACTGAGCATTTTTTCATGTGCTTGCTTACAGTCAGTCTATTTGTGTATCTCCTTTGCAGTGATATCTGTTCAAGTCCTTTGTCATTTTAATCAGTTTATTTTTGTTGAGTTGTAGTTCTTTCCGTTTATCACATGTGGTTTGTGAATATTTTCTCCTACTCTGGGTCATTTTCACTCTAGAATTCACTTGCCTACTCTTAAGACTTAGTTATAATTAGGTTAAAAAAAAAGATATCTAAGGCTTAAATTTATCTACTTGCTTAGGCTTAAAGGAACCTATACTCCTAGGATACTTGAAGGAGCTACAGAATCCAGTGTCATAACTAGTGCATACCTGACAATAGGGGTGTTCTGTGTATAAAATATCCCCAATGTCCCATAAGTCATTTGGGCCAAGGATGTTATTTACCTATCCAGTGCCTATTACAGTGCTAGACATGTAGTAGGGACTCTATACAGTTGCTGAATGAGTGAAAAGTCTCAAAAACTACTAACGTTTATTTTTTATGTAGAGTAACAAAGTGCTGAATAGCATTTATTATAAAATCACAACCTGTGTAAACAG
>NW_007752242.1:0-5201 GCF_000696425.1 Galeopterus variegatus
TTTTTAAAATAAAAATAAAATTGGTAAAGTGTAAATTTAGCTCTAAATCATGCAACAATTGAAAGGCTGAGCGACTATATTTCAAGGGGATGCTCTCTTTGCCCAGCATGGAAATGGGCACAGCCCATAATTCTGAATGATGCAGGAAAAATATACAATCTGTCAGTCTGTGGCTAGGACATCACCTTTATTCTTGTAGTTCACACGATATTGTATGGTTTAATAACAACAACAAGGACAAAGGTCTAGGTTCACAATCAGTTAATGATTGATTAATTCATTAAAAAGGCTTAACCATTAAAGTGCTAGCCATAATCTTAAGTGGATTACAATTTGGGTTTCCATTTCATATAAGTATATTGCTGGGTGTTGCTTGTCCTTGTTTTACATATTAACAGCTTCAGTTGCAAGTGAGCTTAACCCGGCTATGCACCCATTTTTGTAGGGCATGTGGTCTGTGTTCTGTTATCATGGGTCAGTGAACGCCTTGATAAAATATGGCTTAATCCTTATTGTGAGTGGGGTCCAGGATGTTGCGTATGGAGTCATTATTTTCTCTTCCGCTGTGGTACAATTCAGGGGAATCAGGGATGTCCATATCCTTCCTGTTAACTTTCAGATGAGAAGTTGGAGTGAACACAGACATTATGTCTATACACGTCAGGGGGTGGTAGACAATGAGAACTACAGCACCTAACAGAAAAAAACAACCAGAATTCCTAAATTGTCCTGATAATTGTGGCAGTGGTGGCTTTTGTTTACATCGTCTATGTGATGGTCTCAGTTGAGCATCTAGCCTTCTTTTTAGGCACAGATAAAAGTGAAATATGGAAAATAAGAGAATTTTACCTCTGGGTATTCCCGACATTGTCCTATATTTTCTATAAGAATATATTAAAATAAAGAGATTAGCAACTTAAATTAGGCTTTAAAAAATTATTTAAAAGCAGCTCTTGGCTTATTCTATTAGTTTAATGAACACATCATTGAAGTCAAATCAAAGCCATCTTGTTTAGTTAATTATATGTTCTGCAGTTATAGGAATGACTGACTTGTGTATTTACAGATGTGTATTTCATGTGATTACTTCTCTGCAGAGTGCATTCACTTGCCTTTGTATTCAATTTACAGGTGCTTCAATTTAACAGAGACCAGGATGTCAAATCTCATCCTGAAAGTGAAAAGAAAAAGAAAGGGGTATATTTTATGTCTTAATATCCACTTAATGATTAAGGAGAAAACATTTTTAGCACATGTACTTTTGTGATTAATTTAAACAACTTTTATTGGGTAACTTTTCTTAGAAACATATATTAAAAGTATAGAAATGTTTTTGAGAATACAAATTATCTACACTTTTTGGAAAAATACTATTCTTTCTCTTTATCTCCACCCCCTTTCTATCCCTCCCCAAACTTCTCTGCTTTAAAACTTGTTCTTGCCAACTTTTGCAAACTAAGTACAAAGGGGCCGGCCTGGTGGCACACTGCTACAGCGCGCCGCTTGGGAGTGCAGCGGCACTCCTGCCGAGGGTTCGGATTCCACGTACAGACCGGCCGCTCACTGGCTGAGCGAGGTGCAGGCGCAACACCGAGGGTTGCGATCCTGTTGCCGGTCCCGGTCTGGTACGGGCGCTACACTGAGGGTTGCGATCCGTTGCCGGTCACGAAAAAAGACAAAAAGGAAAAAAAAAAAAAAAAACTAAGTACAAAGAAAACTATGTTATTAGCATTAAAATTTTTGTACTGATAACATTAAAGAAAATATTTTTGTCTACCTTAGAATCATTTTCAGTTTTTGTTTGCAGTACACCAAATAATTGTATTTATAATGCTCAGATATACGTAGCTGTTGTTCAACATTTTATTTTCTTTTAAAGGAATTCAACTTGGGCAAGATTGAAGAAATACATTCTGATTTCCAAACTCTTACCTCAGAAATCCTCAAGCCCAGCAATGCCTACATACTCAAAACAGCCAACCGGATATATGTGGAGAAAACGTATCCATTTCACAATGTGAGTGCTAATGTCTTATTTTAAGCTAATGGGAAAGAAAGAGCTACATGAGACCAATCAGTACACTCTTTGTCCATTTCTCTAGGGATTCCAGGGACAATCTTAATATGGTCAGTACTTCCCAGCAAACGTTTAGACCAACCAGTAAGTGTCTAGTTGTAGAAGAAACTAATAATGTGTCTCAAACCAGATCTAGGGATCACATCTTTATGTCCAGAATAAAGGGGTACCCCCAGGAGAGACTCGTGAAAACACATAAAAATATGGCCCATACAATACCTGGGCCAACATTTGTTTCATAAGAAACAGAGAGCAAAATACACAGAGTAATTAAATAGGGTTAAGTCTGAAGTAGCAGAGCACGGTTTTGTTCATAGGACTCTGGCTAGAGACTGAGCACTGACCGTGGGATGAGAGAGGTGGGCAGTTTTCACATCAGGACTTCAGAGACTTTGGGAACATGGCACATGAAATAGTATCAACTTCCCTCCTTCATTAATGGTCAAACCCACCAGTGCAGACCACGACGACTTTGTCCTGTTAAGACTCAAGTGCTGCTCAGAGTGCTACACCCTGAACCATTCAATCATACAGGTTTGTCCATCACATCCTTTGGCACATATCAAAAGAGAACAGGAGGGCCCAGGTGTCTGGTAAGCAAAGAGTAAGAAAATTAGATAGGGCAGAAGGATAGCAATAAGATAAAATAAAGCTACCTTGGGATTTCAAGCAGTGCTATCTCTGCCATAACCAGTGAATTCTGGGGAGTTCAGGACTTGGGCTTTGCTTTTAGTAAAGATATAAAACCAACCAATGGGGTCTTTCAGGAGGTTTTATTACTGAGAATCTCATGGACTTCTGCTTGATTCAGAAGTAGGAGAGATGATTGCACTTAGAGGGCACTTGGAAATGAGAGGGGCACACACATTTTTTTTACATGCCCACAGGTCCTGAGTTAAGATGAAGAGTGGTGCCTCATGAATGTCTGAGTTTTCTTTTTACTAGATTATAAATTCCACACAACTTAGACTTCATAATCTTCAAACCACTTTCTGGAAGCAGAATTAACTCACTGCTTTTTACTGCCTACAAGCCCTCCATAAAGTAAGCAAACTAAAGAATACCACACAGTCCTAAAGAATAAGTTATATCCCCCCCACCATCCCAAGGCAGGTGCCCCCATAACAGCCACCTCAGTTACAGCCCAGTTATGGTGACTGTCTTGGGGATGATCATCTAAGGGCTGGAAGGAGGGGGCGTAGCTTTTTCCCTCAGAATGCCTGATGGAAACCTTTGACTATACTTAGAAATCAGTTTTCATGGCACAGTATAGTTTTCTTCAGGGTCTGTTCGCAGGTTCTTGGGTGTTTACAGTCCACAAAGGGCAGCTGCCAGGCCTGCAGGCCTCACTTTGGTTCCATCCCTGCTGTAGGTAGCCAAGAACAACTTCCAACATCTCCTGGCCACTAAGATAACTCCTCTGATTTGTGGAGTCCTCATTTGTGGATTTGTGGAGTCCTTCTCATTCGAGCCTCATTTGCAGGCATGAATAAAAATGGAAAAGAGGAGAATGTGAAAACCCCAGAACTGTGTGAGCAGGCCTTCCTTCTATACCTGGAGCTTTCCATGGATGCTGGTGCCCTGCTCAGTTTGAAGAGAGGAGTGTTTAGTTTTTGACCAAAGCTGGGCATGAGGAAAGAGAGAAGGGAGTTTGCAATTTTCCGTCTACCTGGTTCTTTTGATAATCTACATAGACTTGATTTCTTGATTTTGGACAAACTCTACAAAAGGAGATTTTACCTATTTCTTTCAGAAATACTTAGAAGACATAAAAACATATTTTGGTGCAGTCCCACAGTCTGTTAACTTTTTGGAAGCTTCTGACCATATCAGAAAGGAGATCAACAGTTGGGTTGAAAGCCAGACTGAGGGTAAGTTTTCACCAAGGGCTTGGAAGAGTGCTCTCTCCCAGCATCATTTTATTTATTTGAGTATGTGTCTTGTGTAAGAATGTGTATTTCTTAAATAGAAGTGCAGACACATTCTAAATATTTATAACATTTATTTCTATTCATGCCCATAATTTTTAGATTCACAGCTTTCCCAATAAATTTTATCTAAAACATGGAAGTCAAGCCAGCACTTTACTAAGCAGACAAGAAAATTATCACATTCCACTAATTTCAAAGATAAGTCCAGGGGTAAAAAGCAAGAAAATGAGAAAGGAAACTTGGAATACTGCTGCATATATGGGTTTTAATTAATACCATAAATGTGGCATTAAGTGTGCTTTATGATCTTTGTTACTTTTCAAAATAAGGTCTATATGTGTTATAATATAGGCTAAGCTTCTGTAAAAAAGAGATCCCAAATACAGTGGCAAATAAGATAAAAGTTTTCCTCACATAATAGCCCAAAGGCAGATAAGTATCCTAGGACAGATGGAACATTGTGTTCCATGAAACCATTCAGAGACCAGGTTGCCACACTCAATACAGGGTGGCTTCCATCTCTAGGTCCAAGATTGTTTCTGCAATTGTCAGTTTTACTGTCAGCAGAAGATGGAGAAAAGACAGTCCAGGGAATGCTGCCTTGACTTTAAGGGGATTCCCTGGAAGGTTCACATATCAATTCCACTCACATCCCGCTGACCCAAACTTAGTCATATGGCACACTTACTTCTAGGGTGGCCAACTTAACCCGATTCACCTAGAACTTCCCTGGTTTTAGCATCAAAAGGCTTCTCAGCTCCAAGCAACCCAGAATGATTGGTCACCCCTACTTGCTGTAAGAAAAGGCTGTAAAATGTAATTCTTTTAGCTAGGTAGCCACTTGTTCACCTAAAATTTGAGGGTTCCATTTCCAAAAGGAAATAGTAGAAATATTCTCAGAGGAAATTTGGAAATCTACTATTATTATCCTTTTTTCAGAAATAAGGAAACTGAGGCTTTAGAGAAATTAAACTATCCAAGATTATGCAGTTTAAAGTCCTCAAGTGATTCTAAATTGCAGTTAAGGTTAAGAGCCATTGTTATAAATGGAATTGTTCCATTAGTCTCACTGATGTCCCTCACCCCCAACAAGCTTCATGAATGCATGATCTTTGAGTTTCTAACATCCTGGGCAACACTCCAACCTCCCCAGAAGTTGACTTTGGTGCTTTTTTTTTTTTTTTTTTTTTTTT
>NW_007752242.1:8162-8912 GCF_000696425.1 Galeopterus variegatus
ACTTCAAATTATACTACAAAGCTATAGTAACCCAAACAGTATGGTTCTGACTTAAAAACAGACACACAGACCAATCGAACAGAATAGAGAACTCAGAAATCAACCCACATACTTACAACCAACTGATCTTTAAAATAAGCACCATGAACATACACTGGGGAAAAGACTGCTTCTTCAATAACTGGTGATGGGAAACTGGGTAGGCATATGTAGAAGAATGAAACTAGACTTGTACCTCTCATCATATACCTAAATCAACTCAAAATAGATTAAAGACTTAAATATATATCCTGAAACTATAAAACTCCTAAAAGAAAACATAAGAGAAACACTTCAGGAAGTAGGATTGGGCAAAGGCTTTTAAACCCACTTAGTTTATTAAGGTTTCTCTCTCTATCAGGACACAACACACTTGTTCCTGTAACAAGTAACAGAAACTCACTACAGCAAAAAGGAAGACAATAATTTGCAGTTAAAGATATAGCTCATAGCTTACAAGGGCTGCGATATAGCTGAGTCTTGGGACCCAAGTGGAAAAAAACCCTCAAATGTGTCAGGAAATTTTCTCTATCTTTTCAACTCTGTTTCTCCCGTCATTTTTCTCTCAGGCTGAAATCTAACTTGCTCTGCTTCCATGGCCACAATGGCAAAACCTGACTACCCATACACCTCCATTCTAGATAGAGATCAGAATGATAAATCCCATTCCAAATTCCTAGGAAAGAAACTGGTTGGCCAGGTTTGTTACAG
>NW_007752243.1:0-529 GCF_000696425.1 Galeopterus variegatus
TCTTCCAGGGAACCATCCTTTTCCTTTACTGTGTTCCTAACCCTAAAACTTCTTGGCTTATGGTTAAAGTGGCTTCTGTGTTTTATACAGTGGTGATTCCCATGCTGAATCCATTGATCTATAGCCTTAGGAACAAAGATGTGAAGGACACATTCAAAAAATTAGTTGTCACCAAATTGCTTTGTCACGCATTATATTTTTAGACTTATTTTATTTCTCAAAAAATGATTTACTGTACTACAGATTTCCTAATTCTTATACTGCAATTGATGATTCAAATTACTTAATCAACAGCCTATTGGTTAATACACATATAAATGTCAGAACAGCATTTTGTGATTATTTATTTTTGTATACATCAATGCTTAGTGAAATAGCTGCAAACCATGTAAATCACAAATTAAAAAAAATTGGACCATCTATAGCAATATTTATAATTATTTTGAAATGCTTTGCTATGTATACTATAATTTTATCTGTGTTTTTCCAAAGTAAAACTAATTTCCAATTCATCAAATATGAGTAGGTT
>NW_007752243.1:3124-4385 GCF_000696425.1 Galeopterus variegatus
AGTGAATTAGGGAGGGCCCTAAATCCAATGAGAGTGCCCTTATGAGACAGTAAAGGACAACGCAGAGACACAGGGAAGAGGCCAAATGAAAATGGAAGCAGACTGGAGTATTGCTGCCAGAAGCCATGGCCAAGGAAGGGTTCTCCCCCAGTGCCATCAGAGGTAGCGTAGCCCTGTCAGCTCCTTGATTTCAGACTTCTGGTCTTGAGAACTGTGAGAAAATACATATGTCTTGTTTTATGCCTGCAGTTTGTGATAATTTGTTGTGACAGCTCTAGAAAGCTTATGCAACAGGTGAATATTAGATCATAAAACCTACAAATCTTGATATATTGGCATGGTAAATAATTTTAAAATACTCCTTAATTTCATTTTAGCAATGAGAATGTCAGGGTTACAGTGGAAATCTGAAAAGCCATAGCTGAGTAGGAGTGTGGAGTAGATAGAATTCAATAGAATTAGTAACATGAGTCTGGGGTCACTATCTGTAAGATTCTACCAAGTTCTTTATTCTTTTCTCCTGTATTGTTAATATATATATAGAAAGTGATATTAAACATACTAACTCTAAGTATCAAGTAAAAATGTTTATGTTGTGAGTTTTTCCTGAAAGATTACCATTGGGAAATAAATGAAAAATTCAGCTATTAATCTCATGGATCTCACAAACTAATTTGTCAAACTTGTTTCTGCAAATACTATTTACTAACACAGTGGGCATAATGATAAATTTTAGAAATAGTTTGAGTAATCCTGGTTTTGCTTTTTAATGATAATCTCTAGTTAATTTCACATTTTACCTACAATGAATAGTTTTGTTTGCCAGTCGAATATGGCGTGGTCATGACTGCTTTGATAGAAATACAAATGCCCTCCAAATTTATTACTTATGATAGAATAAATACAAATGATAAATACATGACTGCTTTGATAGAAATACAAATGCCCTCCAAATTTATTACTTATGAGTTTTTTTTAAATAGGTGCCTGACTGTGTTAAAAAAAAAAAAAAAAAAAAAATTAGGACGTTTTCTCTGTTTCTCTCTTGCTAATTGTGGTTTGTGTAACACAGATTTCCCAGGACATGCACTGTATAGACACCTGAGTTTATTGCACTACATGAATTAATTAAATATTAATTGTTTCTCCAGAGTAAATGTGTTGATCTCAAAGAAACTTCTAACTTTATGTCGTGTTATTAATGTATACCACTAAATCTTGTCTTAATATCTGTGAGCCGGTAGACAATTATAAAACATGA
>NW_007752243.1:5542-8912 GCF_000696425.1 Galeopterus variegatus
TTGCATTGTTTAATTCTTGCAGACAGGTTTCTGCAAGAGTGAGCCAAGTGGAAACTAGTGGAACAGAAGCTGAAAAGGGCCTCTGCTTTACACAGATGCCATGTCTCAAAGGCTGTGCTCCATCCACCTGGCTGGATGGTTCACCTGAGGATGTAACCTGTTTCCTGATCCTCATCCTCTCATTGGACTGCCTATTGTGGGTCCAGTGTATTCTGTTGGCATTTTGGAATTTGTTCACTTCATCCAGATTGCGTTATTTTTATTTCTTATCTTAAGACAATTTTGATGAGTTAAGAAAGCTCATAGTTTTCACGTTTTAGCTTTCATCTTCAACTATTTCCTAAAGGTACTTTCTCTCCATGGACAATAGATCCTTCTTTGCCTGTGTGTCCAACCTCACCAACATCCTTTCTCTCTAGTGGGCCAAAAGCTCCTGTGCAATTGTGAAAGTAGGCTGTGTCTATTATATGCAGTGCTGAATGCACATAAAGTACAAAACGTGAGACTTTCGAAAGTTAGTAGACTCCAAAATATTTTAGCATTCAATGCAATATTAAAAAAGTGTATGTTTCTACAAATCATGTGTTTTTATTTAAATGTCTCATTCACAAAGAATCCTTCTATGAAAACCTAACATTATGTGAAAGTTACTTCCTACCCCCAAAACTGATTTATGTGTTCTTGTAGTGGTAGATAATATTTCTTTACAAAATTCATATATAGTTATTATTTTAATTAACATACAATAATTGTACAGATTTATGGATTTGTAATGTTTAAATAAGGGTAATTAGAAAACACATTACCTCAAGGATTTACCATTTGTCCACACTCAGCTGCCTCCCAGCACCGTCCCAGTGGCTGTGTAACCGTTAGATCTGACAACCCTGAGCCCGATTCTTCTTGAGCCCTCAGAGCACTCCCTAAGGTGGGAAAAGCACTTTCCTTGGAAAATGTGTCTGGTGCCAAAGGTAAATGACCAGTCGCCCTGTGCTGGTGGCTGGGCCAGCCAGTGCTGGGCTGCAGGAGCAGGCCTGGGGCTCTGGGGACTCGTCCCTGCTGCCCACTCCCAGGACCATGTCCGTCCTGCTCTCCTCCTGAGCAGTTGTCTCTGTGAGAGAGACCATGGCCCTCTCCGCATTTCTGAGGCCCTTGTACTGACAGTGGCCTCGCCACCCCCAGCCCACAGCCAGGGCAAGTTCCCCCAAAGAATCCTTCTATGAAAACCTAACATTATGTGAAAGTTACTTCCTACCCCAAAACTGATTTATGTGTTCTTGTAGTGGTAGATAATATTTCTTTACAAAATTCATATATAGTTATTATTTTTAATTAACATACAATAATTGTGCATATTTATGGATTTGTAATGTTTAAATAAGGGTAATTAGAAAACACATTACCTCAAGGATTTACCATTTGTCCACACTCAGCTGCCTCCCAGCACCGTCCCAGTGGCTGTGTAACCGTTAGATCTGACAACCCTGAGCCCGATTCTTCTTGAGCCCTCAGAGCACTCCCTAAGGTGGGAAAAGCACTTTCCTTGGAAAATGTGTCTGGTGCCAAAGGTAAATGACCAGTCGCCCTGTGCTGGTGGCTGGGCCAGCCAGTGCTGGGCTGCAGGAGCAGGCCTGGGGCTCTGGGGACTCGTCCCTGCTGCCCACTCCCAGGACCATGTCCGTCCTGCTCTCCTCCTGAGCAGTTGTCTCCGTGAGAGAGACCATGGCCCTCTCCGCATTTCTGAGGCCCTTGTACTGACAGTGGCCTCGCCACCCCCAGCCCACAGCCAGGGCAAGTTCCCCAAAAACACCCACAGTCGCTGCCCTCACAGAGAACTCCCACTATCCCACTTTGTGTTTTCCCCCAAAACATATTAAAACCTCCACATTCTGATACTTTGTGTCTATTGTTCAAGTCCTGGGCATATTCCTTGCGATTCCTAAAATTTGCTCCCAAGACAAGGTTAAGAGACACTCGGCATGCAGCACGTTCTGGTGGAGCTTTAAAGCACGGCCTAAGACCTAGAAGAGAGAATTCCATCCAAAGATGTACGAAACCTCAAAGTTTTAAGAACCAGGTGGGTTCACCACAGAGTTCACTGGTGTAGCCTGAAGGTGGGTTCAGAGGTAACCAGATCTCAGTGCAGTGGGTGTCATCATCTCAGGCTGCCTGTCACCGCCCATGTGGCAGAGGGAGTGGGAGCCCCAGGTGAGTAGCCCCCGCATCCTGTCATAGCCACCTTGTGGGTTCATCGATCCCTGTGCCAAGTTCACAGTCACCTGGAGTCTGAGGCCAAGGAGCGGAAGAGCCAGCAGATGAATCCACCCCAATGTGTCTGGCCAGTGGTGAGGAAGGGGCCGCAGACCGTGCTGGCATCAGTGTGCTCGTAAGATGGAGAGAGGGAGACACAGGAACAAGACACCATGCACGGGAGCTGCTGCTCAGGGGAGCTTGGCCTCTGCAGGCTGCGGCTTGAAAATGGTTCTACCAAAGGAGCTCACGGTTCCTCATGTTCCTCGTGCTTCCACCATGAGGGACTTGGCTCCGTGCCAGGCATGAAAACAGGAGACCGTCCACTCGCAGCCGGTCTTGCAGACCTGAACCCAGGAGAGAGCTGCGGCAGAGACGCTGGCACTGGCATGGCCGGCTCTGCAAGGAGGAACGGGACGGGCCAGAACCAGGGAGGGGCGTTTCAGGGACTTGGGGAAAAGCTGCACAGAGGAGCAGCAGGAAGGGTTGTGCAATCAAATCCCCTGGTGTCCAGTACACTCGGGGTTGGAGGGTCACACAAAGAACCTGGAGACAAAGGTCAGGGCTGGATCTCAGGAGCTCAGGAGCCAAAGTGTAAATGGGCCTTAAACTGCACACCAGGGCTCCCAAGCTCCCGACCATGAGAGTCACAGCAGGTGGCTACTAACGTCAGGACTCTTGGGCCCTGTGCTGGGCCACTGAGGTGGACCCGTAGGGAGGAGCATGGGATGAGTGTTGATGGCGACCTACTGAGTCATGACCCAAAGCTTGGGGAACAAGCCTGCACGAAAGAGGTTGCCAGCATCCCTGCAAGACAGTGGTCCTCAATGTCCCTGCAAGACAGCAGGCCCCAGCATCCCTGCAAGACAGTGGTCCTCAATGTCCCTGCAAGACAGCAGTCCCCAGCATCCCTGTGAGACAGCGGTCCCCAACTTCAGATCACTGAAGCACCTACATCCACCTATTCCTGAACCCTACTTTGCATTTTGTAATTGCATAAGTCAATCATCCGTCCCCCTTCAATGATTTTTTTTCTTTCTTTCTTTTTCTGTTTTTTTTTTTTTCTTTTTGGCTTATGTCATCATGAATTGGGTTTCTGATAATTATTAAAAAAAAAAAA
>NW_007752244.1:0-8912 GCF_000696425.1 Galeopterus variegatus
GCGCGCGCTGCGCATGCAAAGGATGTTTGGCAAGAAAAATGAGTCACCGAAAAGAATAGCAACTCCAAGGCATTGCCCTTCAATTTGGGGTGCTGGATAAACTTGCAGATCCTCCAAGTTGGCCAAGACCTATCAACGCAGGGTTCCTGGGTGTGAGGTCCAAGGATCTGCATGTTTGACATGCTCTCCAGGTGTCTTCACACTCTAGTATCTAAGAACCATTGCCTGCACAAGTAGGATATACAGGCCTGGTTTGAAGTTCTACATGAATCCCAGTGTCATGAAGAGACCAGGGGAACTTCTGTGTCCTCAAGGGGCTGGGGTGTGCCTCCTCCTGGGACTCTTTTCTTGCCTTCCCCACTCAGGGTTGGGTGGCTCTCTGTGCACCCTCTGCCAACACTCTGTGGAATGTTCCTAGAAGACAGAATGGCAGAGTGGTCAACAGTATGGTCTCTGAGGTAGCAAAAACATAAAAAGATGATTGGGCTGGTGATTGTTATGAAGTCTTCTACATGTAAAATTGTGGGGTCTGCTCTAAGTCTCCATTAAAAAGCCAACAAAAGCAAACACATACAAAAATAAAAGATGGTGTGGACTTTAAATATTAGAAAGCCTGTTTTAAACTTCACCTAGGTCCATTACTAATTCTGTGACCTTGGGCAAATTAGCCTCCCTAGAGCTTCTTTATCTGTGAAAGGGGAAAACAGTAGTTACTCTTTTGTAGGGCTTCTGTGGGACTCAAATGAGTTCGTGTTTTGGAAGTACGTAGTTGAGGGCCTGGGCAGAATGAGCTCATTAAACGTTCCCTGTGATAGTTACTATCAGTATGTATCTGTGAAAGGGGAAAACAGTAGTTACTCTTTTGTAGGGCTTCTGTGGGACTCAAATGAGTTCGTGTTTTGGAAGTACATAGTTGAGGGCCTGGGCAGAATGAGCTCATTAAACGTTCCCTGTGATAGTTACTATCAGTATCATTAATATTCAGAGCACATCCTTATTTACTGTGTGATTAGAATCCTCTTGTGCATCTCTGTGCCCAGGCTCAGAAGGACCAGGCTGTGCTCCATTCGTGTCCTCTTGAATGAAAGGCAGATGGGGGCGGGGGGTTCAGAATTCTCCAGCAGCCACATTGTGACTAACCTGAGCAAGGGGACACCTCTCCACATCTGGCCAAACTCAGCTCATCCTCTGAGGGGCCATTCCTTCCAGCATCTTCCTGCCTGGATGACAGAGCCCCTGAGTGTTCCTACTAATACCTGGCCTTACTTGGGGACCTGAAGAAAGGCTGAGTTCTGGAGTCCCTGGACTCTTTATCATACAAGGGACCCCTGCAAGGCCTCTGTTTGTGGCAATGGACAAAGAAAAACCACCTTCATCATGCTCATAGCTGGAAAGGATTTTTGGTGGGTGGAGTCGGGGCTCATTAAAACAGACTTGGCGTATCCATAACTTGTGTTACCCAGCAACAGTGAACCCCTCCAAAAATCTGTGCAGCAACTAATGATTTTAAAACCACGAGTAACACCCCTCAATACCTACTCTCCCTGCCAAATGGTTGGGATGCCAGGCCAGCTGGGTGTCTGCTTATTTACATAATTAATCTAGTATGAAGTCTTTACATGTCCCTCCTCAGCCTTCTTCTTTCCAGGATAAATAACCCCCAATCCTCCATCCGTAAGCCCCAATTTTACAACCTTTCAATCATTTTTGTGGCTCCCTTCTGGATTTTCTTTTGGCCCTATTTAAGCGTTATCTAAATTTAACAGACATGGTACGAGGCAATTAGGAGAGGTGAATCCATCAGCACCTGGGACTGCCCCTCCTTTGGATCTGAGTCTTTCTTTCTCTGTAGGGGTGACACAGCAGATCCTCAACTTTTCTGCTGACAAATGGGCTCAGGATGGGCTGTCAGTTTTGCTTCCACACAGTATGTCTCCTAAGGTTCTGAAAAGCTAGTTTCCATAAAGGCGGGAACCAAAGGATACACCTGAGCCCAAGAGGGAGGTCCTTTCCAAATGGGTTTTTGTGTGCGGTTGCCACACAGGAGATGCAGGGGTCTGTTGTTGGAGAGGGACATGGTGGGCAACCCTGACCCTCAGGATCCTGGGGGAGTTGAGGAGCACCAGTGGCTCTCTGACAGCTTTTGTGGTCTCCTGAGGGCAAGTGGGCCTGCTGCTCTGTGTCCTGGTGTCTTATCTGACCGTCCCTGAAAGGCCATTTCCTTATCTCACTTCAGGCAGAGCCAAAGCACTGAGCCCAGCAGACCATGGGAGAAGCTGACTTTTGAGCTTTCCACACCCAGGAGTGGCCAACACAGGGCTTAACTACCATGAGAAAGCCCACAAAAGGTAGAATTATGACTGAGTTAAGGAGGAGAGGGCATTTCTAGAGTTCTCCGATTGGGATTTCTAGTCAGGAATGTTTCAGGTGGGACCAAGCTGAGACTGTGGTTTGTCATTTTGCAACGATGACACCCATCCTCACCACTTTGGGCTGCACGTCATTGTCCTCTCATGGTTCTCTTCTTTCCTGAGCTGCATTTTTTCCGCATCCACCATGTGGCCTGCTATCTCCCAGGGATGCACCTGACAGGGCACCAACAGCGGCACGTGCATTTGAGCAAGCATGAGCAGACACAGGCATTCCAGTGTGGCTACCCATCAACAATTTCAAGGTGAAACCCCCACCACTTCAACAGCTAATGTGGTGAGGGAGATTACTTTTCTGTGCAAAAACCAAATAGAATCCTTTGGGTTTCTTTTTAGGCAACATGGCACGTTGCTTTGGTCTGGAGATCAATAAAGCAACCTACTCTTCATTACACATTACTAATGCGCCGCGCAGAAACCAGAGCAGGGAGCAGGCCCTGCCTGCCTCCCAACAGAAGGACGGTCTGAGTCTTGCAAGCAGTGCAGGATGGGCCGATGATAACTAAACAATGCATTTGTGGTCACAGTTGGCTTTCAGCCTGCGAGTCTCAGAATTAGAGTGCCTTCTGCAATGTGACAAAGCTTCTCATGGTACTCAGGACCTCTTTAGAAAAGCCATATCCTGGCTTAAAGTGCTGTGTGATGCTCACTAACTGGGCTTTAACGGAGTAAGTTAATAACAATTAATGACTTAAAGAGTGCGGTTGTAATAATTCAGGAATGAACATAGAGTTCTAAGTTCCCAGCGCTGCCTGGAGCCAGACCTCTGGGTGACTTTGCGTCTAGAAGTGGTAGAAAGAGTTTGGGACGTTGTATTAGTTTCCTAGGTCTGTCAGGACAAAGGATCACAAACTGTTGTCTTAAAACAACAGAAATTTATCCTCCCACAGTTCTGGAGGCCAAATGTCTGAAATCAAGGTGTCTGCATCATGTGCTCGCTCTGAAGGCTCCAGGTGAGAATCTGTTCCTTTCCTTTCTCCCATCTTCTTCTAGTCATTGCCAGAAATCCTTGGTGCTCCTTGGTGCTCCTTGACTTGCAGACGTGTTGTTCCCATCTTTGCCTCTGTCATGAGTAGAGCACTGTGTGTGTCTTTGTGTCTCCTCTCTTCTTATGAGGACACCAGTCACCTTGGATTAGCCCCCTCCCATGACCTCATCTTAACTTGGCCATCTGCAAAGACCCTATTTCCAAATAACATTACATCTACAGGCACCAGGGGTTAGGACTTCAACATATCTTTTGGGGGGACACATTTCAACCCTTCAGACTTGGAAGCAGATGTTGTTGGTTCAGCCTTAGGCGAGAAGGCTTGAGAGGAGCCAGCAACGTCAAAGAGCCACGAAGCTGCCTTTATGGGTGTATGAGTTTCCCGTGGCTGCTGTTAACAAATGACCACAAACCTAGTGGCTTACAGCAACACATATTTGTCCTCTTATAATTCTGGAGGCCCAAATCAGTCTCAATTGGGTAAAGTCCAGGTCAGCTCTAGAGGAGAAAACACTCCTTACCCTACCAGGTTTGTGGCTTCTGGCACTCCTTGGCTTGTGGCCATATCAGTCTATTCTCTGCCTCTGTGGTCACACACTTTCTCCTCTTTTGTGTCAAATCTTCTTTCTCCCTCTTATAAAAATATTTGTGATTGCATTTAGGGGCCACTCAGATAATCCAGGGAAATCTCCTCAACTCAAAATCATTCTCTGCCTCTGTGGTCACACACCTTCTCCACTTTTGTATCAAATCTCCTTTCTCCCTCTTATAAAGATATTTGTGATTGCATTTAGGGGCCACTCAGATAATCCAGGGAAATCTCCTCAACTCAAAATCATTAACTTGATCACATCTGCAAGGTCTTTGCCACATAAGGTAACATTTGCAGGCTCCAGTGATTAGGACTTAGTATCTTTGGGGATCATTATTCAGGAGGAGCTCACCAGTTAGTGGGGAGATAGCCAGACATCAGATAGTCCCTACAATGCATGTCTAATCACAAACCAAGATGAGTTCTCTGAAGGAGAGGAATAGGATACTCCTGTGAATGTCATCCAGTGAGACCTGGCCCTGTCCGTGCGCTCAGGGAAGCCGTTTCAGTTAGATTCCCTCAGAAGCAGACTCTGCAATGAGGATCTGTGTGCCAGTTGTTTATCTGGGAGGTGATCTCAGGAAATACTGCTTGGGAAGTGGTGGGGAAGCGAGACAGGGAAGAGAAAACAGCCAGTAAAGGGGGCCGCTGCGAAGCAGCCATTTATCTCTGTGGGCAGGTGGCACTGAATGCCATTGGGGGACTCTGGGAGACAGTGTGACACACAGTTATCCCCATTAATGGGTGACCCACCAACTCCCCATTCACCAGAGGATGAGGGCTGCTTCTGGAGGAGTCTCAGGTGTTTCCAGTAAGCAACGTCTGCCAGATAGAGGTGAGCATTGAGGGGATTCACCATGTGGCTTGGCTCTAGGAGGTTTCCCTGGGCAGAAGACCTGTGACCTGCAGCCTGAAGCATCAGGAGGAGGTACCCACCCATGGGGGAGAGGAAGGAGAAAGTGTTGGGGGAGGACCCAGAAAGTGCCCAAGCCCTGAGGCAGGCAGGCACAGTGCAGCCTCCCGTGTGCAAGCAGGTCGGGTGGGACAGGGTCTCACGCAGCCCCGAGAGCCGGCAGGCACGCCCTGGTATGGCCACATCGGGTGCATGTGGCCCGTGTCTGTGTGGCCCGTGTCTGTGTGGGTCTGTTGGTGCCTGTGCCTTGATGGTTATTAAATATTTTGAATTCCCTCCGTGCTGAGGTCAGTGTCTCTCACTGTGTGGCTGTGAGGATTAAATCAGATGTTCCATGTGAAAGCTGTGTGCAATTTGTGAAGTCCTGTGTGAAGGTTGTTGCTGTTTTGCTGCCAAGACTGTTTCACAGAGAGAGCTGAGAAGGTGAGAGGTTCAAGCCCTGGTGCCCCATCTCAGGGATTTCTACTGGCTAGACACTCTTAAGTCACTGCCATCAGCCTGTAATATGATTTTGGCCTGAGGCTTCCTGAGACAGAAAGTGTGGAGAGACCCTATTCCTGAAGACTTAAAGCTTGAAAGTTAAAAGTCCACATTTTCTTTGGAGTCAGGCAGTCCTGGGTCCAAGTCCCAGCTCCAGGCTCCACCACTGACTTTTGGACTGTCCAGTGGCCTTGGGTGGGTGTCTGGGCCTCTCTAAGCCTCAGTCTCTTCATCTGTGCAAAGAGGGCATGACACCTGCCTCGCAGGTTACATGAGGAGCAACGCAGCAGTGGCCCCAGAGCAGGGGCCCACGCCACCTGTGTTTACGCATTTGACTAAATACAAGTTCACTGAACTTACTGTTTGTGCCGGCCAGGTCTCTGTGAACTGCTGCTGAGTCAGTCATTGTGAGAGGCAGACACCCATTCAGAGTGGCATTGCTACAAGTCACTGCTTTACCTTGGACACTGGTTCTCAGATCCAGTGCCTGGGCCCCACTTAGCTCTCCTGAACGTGCTTTCAGCAGAGCAACCTGGCGTAAGAGCACTGGCTGGGAATCAGGCTCCTGGGTCAGCTCCTTTACTTATGACCAGGGGCTATAAGGACAGGTGTACTTAGCCAGGTAAAGCTCTCTGCCCCTCAGTGATAAACAAGAACCACATGTCTTAGACTGAGGTGAGAATTCAGTGGGTTAAAGTGGGAAAGCTATCATAGCAAAGCTGGGTTGTCTCATGGGCTCAGTAAATATGAGTGGCAATGACTCATAGAATAGATGTTCCGTGAAGGCCCTAAACCACTGGGGCTCCTGGGCCCGAAATAAGGCTTGGAAAATAGCGGGTGCTTAATAAATATGCACTGAACAGAGGAATGAACGAGCTTTCTCAGAGGTGGGAATCAAGAACCTGCATCTATGGGATGAAGCCATGATTGAAAATTGGCCCCAAATATTCCTTTATACAGGTGATGAAAATGCAGCCAGGAACTCTAAGTGATACGCCCCAAGAGTGCTTGTTAATTTATTGAATAACAGTCGTTCCTCTCTCGCATTTAACAAACACTTATTGAGCACTTGTAATGTACTGGGGCTATTTAAACCCCAGGTTCTACCAAAAAGAGTAAGACTTTGCCACCATCCATGACAAGCTCATTGTCTGGGACAGGGTTAAGATATATAAACAAATGACTGTAGTATGACAGGCTGTGATCTGCTACGTACACACATGATGTGCTGAAGGAGTACAGTAGAAGAGCACTGACTCTGCCTCAGGCCGGTGGGGACCAGCTGGGCAAGTTATAGTTACAATGACTGGGGTCAGGGAGGTTAAAAGGTTCTCAGCAGCTATGGCGGAAGTATGGCAGGTGCAGGATGTGTGTAGTTACATGGAAGGGCGTGGAAGCGAGGCTGGAGTAGGGGGCTGCAGCTTCTGAGATTGTTTACACAGGCTGGGAGAAGGGCAGTGTAGTTGGGATGGGCCACGTGCTTGAATTCTGTATCCTTACCCTCCCCTGCACTGCCCCTTCCTCAACAGACCCACACTGTAACTGGGCCCATCGGGAGGTGGGGACATGCATTCAAGGAAGACTTCTTGGTTTAGATTGAAATGAAACAGGGTATCTGTATACTAGACACTTTTCAAATGTTATTTCAGTTTAATTCAACAAGGATTTTAAGATCTATTTTTATTAGAACCCTCTCAGTTTTAAGGGATTAATGCTGAACTCAAAATGGGAAATATATAGTTCATTTGGATGAAAAGACCCAGGGAGCTGAGCTTCAGGAAGAACTGAATACAGGGACATGAATATTGTCAAATAAATGTTTTCTTCCATGGTGACTTCGCTTTCGGGCAGGCTGTCCCCATGAGGTGCCAGCTGCTAGGCAGACCCAGATTTGTAGTCTCATAGTTTAAAACCCCCAGCAGAAAGAGAGCTGCTGTTCCTAAACAGTTCTTGCAGAGCACTGACAATGATTCACCCAGCTTGTGTCCCGTGAACACTGGAATCCAGGCACTGTGCCAGGTGAACTGCTGGGATTGGCTAGGCCAGTGTCACATGACCAGCTGTGCAGCCAGTGATGGAGTCACCCTTAATTTCATGGATCAAATATAAGGAGCAAAGTGGTCACCCGAAGGCAAACTGGGTCCCTGGTGCATGGAGAGGTAGAGAGACTGTAGGTAGACCAGAAGGACAGATGCCTACCACCAGCACCTGCTGGCACCCAGTTGTCCTGCGGGAAGGTCAGAAGTGAATGATTCAGTCCCTGCCCTCAGCTGCTCACTGGGCATCAGGGACACAGGCGCATGCATATAAGCCTCTTTAATATGAGCCCGCTTGTGATAATTGCCCTGATCTGATGGCGTCTCCAGCACCATAAAGCTCCGACTCCTTATTCAGTGGGCACCTGGGGTTTAGCACATGTTTCCTCATGTTTCTATTTTAAAAGTCGATAAATCGTCTCTGGTACTTCAACTGAAAATTAAATCTGGGCATTTTTCTTGTCCCTTGATTATGGAGTTGAGATGTCCAAAGTTGATTCCCAGCTGTAGCACTGGGTCAGTCTGACCCAACATCTTGGAGTCATGGCCAAAGCCACCAGCACAGGTTTATTTTATTTTTATTTATTTATTTATTTATTTTTATTGAAGCATGATTAATTATACATATTTTTGTGGTACAG
This sequence comes from Galeopterus variegatus, assembly GCF_000696425.1. NCBI lineage: Eukaryota > Metazoa > Chordata > Mammalia > Dermoptera > Cynocephalidae > Galeopterus > Galeopterus variegatus. Next base: position 8,080 of record NW_007752244.1, read on the forward strand.
CATTGACTACCATCACCTGCGTACATGTGTTGATTAAATCAATATTATTAGCATATTCATTATTACAAATCGTAATTATTTTTTATGCTCTTTACCCAGTCTCTCCTCACCCCTACTCCTCCTCCCCATATCCAGTAACCATAGATTTGTTCTCTTCTTCTGCAAGATAACGTATTATTGTGGTCCTTCCTTCCTTCCTTCTTTTCTTTCCTACTTTCTTAGCACCCACTTATGAGTGAGGACATGTGCTATTTCTCTTTCTGTGTCTGGCTTATTTCACTTAACATAAATTTTCTACAAGCTCATCCATATTGCTGCTCATGGCAAAGTTTCATTCTTTTTTTATGGCTGAGTAGTATTCCATTGTGTATATACCACATTTTCCTTATCCAGTTGTCCATCAGTGAACTTTTTGGTGGGACTGTAAAATAGTATAGCCATTATGGAAAACAGTTTGGAGGTTTCTCAAACAACTACAGATAGAATTACCGTATGATCCAGCAATCCCATTTCTGGGTGTATACCCAAAGGAGTGGAAATCATCATGTCAAACAGACACCTGCCACCCACACAGGTTTAAAGGTGGACCTAGGGAAGAGCCCAGGAGAAAGGACTCCCTCCATGAGAGAACTTACCCACAGGGAGAGAGGTTTCTCAAACAACGACAGATAGAATTACCGTATGATCCAGCAATCCCATTTCTGGGTGTATACCCAAAGGAGTGGAAATCATCATGTCAAACAGACACCTGCCACCAACACAGGTTTAAAGCTGGACCTAGGGAAGAGCCCAGGAGAAAGGACTCCCTCCATGAGAGAACTTACCCACAGGGA
>NW_007752245.1:0-8912 GCF_000696425.1 Galeopterus variegatus
ACCAGACCGGGGACCGGCAACGGGATTGCAACCCTCGGTGTTGCTCCCGCGCCTCGCTCAGCCAGTGAGCGGGAACCGGTCTGTATGTGGGATCCGAACCCTCGGGCGGGAGCGCCGCCGCGCTTCCCAAGCGGCGCACTATCCAGTGCGCCACTGGGCCGGCCCTGGTTATCTTTATTTCTGCAGAAATCCTGGAAAATGTGCCGGAGGACATTTGCTAAAAAAGATGCATAAATTATTTCAATCAGTAGAACATTTTTTCTTTTTTTATTTCTACTATCTAGATCCAGTCCATAACACCATGTGATCCCCTTTTCCACATTCCTACTACCACAGTCCTAGTTAACAGTCTGTCTCATCTTGTCTGTCCTGGAATTTCAATGCCAGTCTAACTACCTCCACTCTGTCCTCCACAGTGCCCTCATTCCTGCTTCATCTCTACCAGGATTTTAAAACAGGATAAAACTTAGAGCCCTTAGAATATTTTGCCCAAGGGTAAGCTCCTGCCTGGAAAACAAATAGATTGATAAAATATGCAATGAAAGCTTTTAAAGGTCCACCAGCCAAAACAAAACAAAATCTTTAGTACTAGGCGTTCAGGAAAATATAATAAATTCACTTTTATTAAATTCTGGGTGAGTCATTGGAAAGCTTTCATATACTGTATAACAAAGGCCATACCTATTTTTCCCAAGTGCTTATATTGATACTGGATACTCATGTAGACATTTCATATCTTACCTATTAAATTTGTGAAAATCTAAACAAATTATATTGCCTGATACAGTTAAAGATGCAGCTCTTCTATTTTGCTTACCACTATATCCCAGGGCCTGGAAACTTCATAAACTTATCACTCATCCATTCCTGAAAGAAGTGGTAATGATACAGCCCTTTGGATAGTAATTTCCTAACATAAATTCAAAGCTTTAAAATTGCTCATTGAGCCAGTGATTCCAATGGTATTCTAACCTAAGTACATTATTCTAAACATGAAAAGCTTTTGTACAAAGGTATTTATTGTTGCAGAAAGTATAACCCTGAAAGAGAGAGTTAGCATGTGTTTATAGGAAGATCAAATCCTGGATAAAATAACAATAAAAATAATGGTTTCATAACAGACCACTTACTATGTATCAGATATTAAGCAAAGTGTATTACAAATATTACATGATTTAATCATGACCAAAACACCATGAATTAAATATATTAAATATTACTATCTCTATTTTACAGATGGAGAATCAGACTAACAAAGATTAACTGGTCCAAATTTCAGCCATTATTAAGTGATGGAGCCAATTTACAAACTGCAAAATGTAATTGATATTGATTTATTGCCCCATTTTCTTCTTTTTTCAAGGCCACATTCCCTGCAAGTCTATATCGCTCTCATTCTTTCCCTCTCTTCCACTCAGAAGGACTCAAGAATTTAACAAATTCACCCTAAGATATCAGGCAAAGGTAGTTTAATTTCCAAAAGTCTTTCAATTTAAAAGATTACAGCTGAAAGAAACAATGATTAACTTTTATCAGTCATTCTCAAAATGTGGGCTAGGAACCCATGAGAGTCTCAAAGATCTTTTAAGAGGACTTATGTAATCAAGATTTATTCCATAACAAATCTAAGATGTTAATCTCTTTTTCACTCATTCTTTTACAAGTTCTTAGCAGTGTTTTCCAGAAGCTACATGGGAGGTGATATCTCAACACAATGAATGCAGAAGCAGATATGAGAATCTAGCTGTCCTCTACTAAGCCAGACATTAATCATATTTACAGAAATGGGGAGAATAATGCCATGCTTCTTTCTGTATATTTTAGTTTTGGAAAATGTAGTTCTTTTTCATTAAAATGTTATTTATCTTAACATGTAATGGTCTAATTATAATATTTTTAAGTTTCTCAGTTTTAAATTTTAATACAGCAAGCAATATCAATAAATAGAATCCAGATAAACAAGAGCTCCTCAATTATTTTTAGAAGTGAAAAAGGTCCTGAGACTGAAAATTTTGGGAATCACTAATCTAAATAAATCATTCAGTAATAATGAAGTACCTCTTAGAGACTCCGGGTCAGTAAAGAAAACATCTGGGAGGACGTGACATTTCCAGCAGCCTCAATCTGTTCCACAGACATGAACATCTAGTGAACCTAAGTTTGCTTTCAAGTTCTCATCACTCTTTTGAAATCTTTAAAAAAAGCAAATAGTGTAGCCTACTGAAATTATGTTTAACCCCAATACTCAGGTACTAACAACTCATCTGTCTTTAAATCTAACATTTGTTGGGCACCTACACAAATCAAGTATTCAATGTAATTAATAATTGGCAGTGCTGAGATATGAACCTGTTTTCTTGTTTCAAGTTCATTGCTCTTTCCCCTACACTGCCATTAAATAGTGTTTTACACATTCGATTTAATTATACCCAAGAAGGAACAGTACCAGTTCTTTCTCTTTCTCACGTACATACACAGACATACACATACACACACAACTTTACTTATTAATAGAAACTGATGAGTTAGACCCCACATTTTCTGAAATACAGAGAGAAATCTCTTTGATCTTTGCTCTCTTTTGGCAAAATAATCCCTGATAATAACAATGACAGAAAAGTTCTTGCTTGGTTTCCACTGATAATAGCATTGCTGAGCTATTTATTGATCTATTACTCTGTGCTATTTATTATTCTTGATGCTTTCCACTTGGTGTTGCACTTAATCCTCACAATAACCTGTGAGTAAAGTACTATTGTCCCCATTTTACAAATGAGGAAACTAAAGCTTAGAAAGAGTAAATAACTTGTCCCAGGTCGCATAGCTATTATATTACAGAGCCAGAATTCATACCGAAATTTTTCTATGTGTAACACCTCATATTCTTAACCCCCTCTATCTTCTTTTGTAATTTTTATTATAACTAATTCTTCATGTGGCATGTGGAGTGGAACTACTTGCTTGGTTGTTACATGATTTGATGGTCCACTTTAAAGAGAATGACTGGATGTGATGCACAAAGACATGGAAAAAAATCAGATTTTATTCCTATTATCTACTAGCTGACTTTTTTTAAAAGATAGTTTTAGTTCCTATTGTGTATGGTTCCTCAAAAGTTTAAACAACAGGTCATGCAGCAAATGAAATGATTAGTAGCAGTATTTATCCAACAGCTATTCTGAGTCCAGTAAAAAATAATAAATTGAGCCTCTTTTTAATGTTAATTAAGCCACTGGAAGGACCTCATGCAATCTAAAGAGTATGGAAAGAAATATGGACAGTGGCAAGTACAATTAATTGAACATTTTATAGAACATTGAGAGAGTTAAGGGAAAGTGCATTTCCCATTTTTTATTTCCCTATGTTTAATGAAAACCCACCTATTATGACTGCATAGTTTAAAAAGGAATAAAAGAGAATTATCATTTTTATTTCTACTTAGTAGCTTATCCAAGCATTTGAGTTTGCCAAGTCTAGAGGCAAAATGTGGTAAGTTGGTTGAGAGGACAGGAGAGAGCAAAGGTATTTGTGCACAACTTCTCTCTCCCAAATTAAAACCTTCTTTTCCCTGGCTGCACAATTTAGCCTTTAAAGTAAATTCTGAAATAGGCAAAGGTTTTCGTTAATTCCCAGGACTCCTGTTTGGTGATTTACCTCATCCATCTTCCAGTGGGTTGCCCCACTCCACTGTCCATTGGGCATCTAGTGCACAAATGCACACACAAAAAATTAGTGCTTGATCACCTTTGATGGAATATGGTACCAGTGCCTGATACCACTTATATTTCACTGATGATAAAAATCAATAGGTTAAAGGAATGAAATCTTAAAAATGAAATCTTGGGAATGATAACTATTAGTTAGCAGATGGGTTTTTGAAAAACAAGTCCAGCTATAGTTGCTACCTTCTTAAACTACTTATCACATTTTTAAAACCAAATTACCAGTATAGAAATGTGTATATATCCTATTACTGATTTCATTTCCTACATATTCACTTTCTAATAACTATAAAACTTTTCCATGAAACCTTTTAGAGGACATTTTTAAAAACTTTTTTATACCTTACACATATTAGACCTGAAATGTATATGAACGAGAAGAAAAGAAAGAGAGGAAGAGAGAAATAGCAAGAGGAGTCCAGGTGAAGAGAGAAAAACAGAGCTTTGAACAGGAAATGATGCTTTCAAGGGATTTCACTGTTAAAGAATACTGAAAGCCACCACCTTCCCCCCAGGGACTCCAGGTTCTAAAAGAATAACAAGGGTAAAAACTCAATAAGCAGAGCTCCTATTGGCTATAATAATTTTTTAGATGTCAGACCACAGTACAGGAATATATGGATAAAATCATGGAAAAGGTGTATTTAAGTGACAGAACCTATTGGTTATGTTCTACTTTGGAGCATTTGGCTCATGGAGTTTTCCTTTAAAATAATGAAGATTCATGTCATGGAGATTTAAAGAAGGATGTGTTCTAGAACAGTCAGGATGCCCTGAAGTCTGTAGAGGAAAGATAAAACCTGCAGACCAGATTCAGGACACATTAAAAAGGTGTTTCCCCTTGCACCAAGCACACAGCCATAGGAAGCTATAGCAGAAAGCCTTCCCATTATAATAAACCTCTAAAAACCCACGACACATCAGTCAAGTCTAATAAACGTGCATTAATTTATTGACAGTGTTAGATAAAAATGAAGGGGGGAAGAAGTATAGGGAAGTCCAGACCATTCACTTTTACCTCTCCATTGGCTCTGCTGCAAAGTGAACAGCACTGCATCCTGTTGAGGGGACTATATCCAGGAACACCCAGCAAGGAACAGAACAGAGGTGAATGGAGCCTGAAGAAGAGCTGGACAAGACTCCAGTGCTTCAGTGGAAATGACTACCAAGTAAAGACAAAACCCCTTTTCTCCCAATAAACCTTAAAACAAAGTGATCTGTGGAAGACTGGGGGCAGGGAATGGGGAAGAAGAGCATGAGCTGGAAAGGCTGGCAATTGGATGATATAAAGTTTTGTCACATTTGTGCATAAGCATATTAACAGAATTCCATTTTTTTGTACTGGGCAATCCATGATTTTCCATGAAAATACTTTACAATAGAATATTTCTAAGTGTAATGACTGATTATAAAATTTAGTGCATTTCCTTTATGAGAAAAATCAGAGGTATCCATATTTGAGGTGCATTCAAAAGGGAAAGAGCCATAGCATGGAGAACACATTATTCTAATGCCATTGGTGCATGAGAGGCAATGAGTTTACTGTATGATGCCTCAGCAAGTCTGTGTAGACAAGCAGAGTTGTATGCTCTTTCCTCCTTTTTATAGTGAGTTTGTTACATTATAGACTATGGAGGTTTTTTTAATGACTCGAATTCACACATGCACACGAACACACACACACACACACACACAAATTTGGCTTCTATAAATCAGCTCAACTTTCTGATAAATTTGACTTTGGTCAAAATTTGGTTTACAAAATACAAGAAGATATAATTTTTTCTTTTATTACTTTTACTTCCTTGTCAGTACTTTTATTTCTGTGTCATTTTTTATTTACCTTCAAAGGTTAATAACTTTACAAATTATTTTCAAATGGAAAGATTCAATGCTAGAAATAGCAGTCAGAGAACCAGCTTGGAATGTAGAAATACTCATGATAACAAAGAAAAAATTCAGTCATTACCTGGCTTTATCCCTATAGCTCCATCAAGCGAACATAAGAGCAAATGAGATGACACTGCTAACTTAACCACAATTTGTAAATTACTTGTAAGTACATTAAAACACAGTATGACATCCTTACATCTTTATTTATAGCACTGGTTTTATTACCAGGGGAAGTCAAACGATCCTAAACCTTGTTGTATCTTTTACATAAAGCCCTGCACCATAACTTCAGGGGTATACCTTAAAACATCATTTAAAATCCAATATCGAGAAAAATTTGAAATCAGATCATCAGAGTGCTGATTTGATTAGCTATGAGCTAAGAAAGGAGGGCAGGGGGCCAAAGTAATATAATGAAAATTACAATCAAGTAAGTAAACTAAAATTGCTTAAAGCTTTCTTCAAAGTCAACTTCAAAATTATGGGGGAAAAAACCCTCATGTAGTAGGAAAAAATGTGGTAAAGATCTCAGATGAGAAGTAGCCAATTATGTAGATCATGGTATGCTATTTCTAGTGATGACATCTATAAAAACATGTAGAATTTTAAGTAATTAACGGTAACAGTTGTTGAACAAGTTTTCAACAATGCATTTGGGAGTTTTTATAAGAAGAAACACTATTGACTGGGGAAAAATAAGTGAATGGCTAACTATGGACAGAGCCAAATTTGTACAGTCAGAACCATCACAAAGTTAACTTCCATCAAATTAATCAGGCACCCAGCAGCTACAAGGTCATATACTAAAAACTATGAACAATTTAACTGAAATGATTTGCTTCTAGATCATCTCTGTTTCCAGTAAGTTATTACAGGTGGTAAATGTGGGAACAAAGAACTGGTTTAAATACTCCATGAATGCACATCTATATTTAAAACATAACCACATGAAAGGGGAAAATGAAGGATTGTTCTACTACATAAATTTTTCTTGTGACTTCAGGAAAGCTCCAATCAGACGTTTCTAATTCATTGCTGAAGTCCATTATTCTTTCAGTGGAGGAAATAAAAATATAATGATAGTGTTGTTAATTAATGTGTATCCTTAATAACAGAGTAATTAATAAAGCCAGTGTATCCAGCAGATATTCTTCCAAGACTGAATTCTTAACCAATATGATTGCTACAGTGAAAATGAAGTTTGAGAACTAGACAAAGACAGTCAATTGTAGGCACTATGAGTTGTTTGAGCCATTATTAATGATAAAATTAAGATAAAATAAGAATCTTACTTTTACTAAAAAAGTCCTTTGACAATAATTTTTTCTGGAACAGTAAAAGAGCCAGAAGTCAGATAACTTTCTAGTTCACCATATGAAAAGGTGGTTTGCTGTTTCAATAAGATGATAAGATGATGTGTAGAAATTTCCATCAAGATTTCCTTAAAAACTTTGCACAATATCACCTTTTTATTAGCATTCTGGTAGCTCTCTTCAGCAACTAAAGTTGTGAACTCTATTATTTGTATTCATGCTTGCATGGGAGTGTGAATTAATGTAAAAAAGAAATTGCCTGAGTGCTGAATTTAAAATATGGTTTCTGTTTGCAATTAGCCTTCAGTCATAATATGACAGACTCATTACAGAATGGCATCTACATGGAACTATCAAATCCAGGTAAAAAATTATTTTTCCTAATGGAGAATAATAAGAGATTACTTTATATTAAAAATATACAAATACATATTAAAGTAAAACTAAACTAATGATGCTTACTATGGAGGAAAGTAATACAAATGAATACTGTGCTTGCATTGGGGTTTTGAAGCTAAGCCTGCAGATTCTGCCCCCCACCCATTTTCTTTGGCTATAAGGAGATATTTTTGTCAAAGCTCGTCAACATTAGTGCAGTAGATATAAATTTAGATTCATGAATATCCTATTTATGTTATTGACTATTTCTGTGACTTTGGAAATATTCTGAATCTCAATTTTTTCATCTTCAAAAATAGATAACATCTAATTCACAGAATTATCTTGATGATCAAATGTGATGGTGATATAAAAGCAAGAAGACTTGTTTCCTGTTTTTATCAACAGCCAACTGTGGGAGACAGGCATTGAGGCAAATAATGTTTATAGAATACAGTGAGATGTACATCAGAATAATATCAAAATTCTATGAGAATACCCAGGAGAGATGGATGAATTACCACTGCAGATAAAGGAGAAGTTCCACAGAGGGCACTACACATAATAAAGGGTGTGACCAGACAAGCAGAGTAAGAGCGTAAGAGTAACCAAATAAGAGGGGTCACCCAGTGTGAAGGACGCGTGGATTTTCAGGAGGTGATCAGGACAAAACAGCAGCTGAGGATTACAGACCACAGTTAGGGTTAAACTACAGAGGACCTAATATGTCTTCTAAGGACTTTGACTTTCTATCACATAGAGAGTCAGTGGATACACTTAACTAGAAAAATGTAGTATTTGTTTTTATAAAGATCCTCCTAGCAGCCGTCTGGAGCACAGTATGAAAGACTTGCATATAAAGGAAAATTCCACAGTAGCTGATAGCCAAGACAAGGGATGATGAGAAAATTACAAACAGCAATTTGTATAATATTAGGGTCAAAAAGAGACTTCTGAAAAATTTAAGAAATTACAAGAAAATTAGGGTGGAAAAATCAATTGTATGACAAAATAAACTCAGCAATATTCAGAGGCAAAGTTATGATAAAAATATTGTCTTACTTTTTTAAATAAGCTAATCCTAAGTAAATACCTGGAGAAATTAGAAAAAGAATTAAGTTTAAAAAAAGAGCAAAAATTTTTTTAAAAAAAGAAAACAATAAAATAAATTCAGGAGCTTATATGTTTTTAGAATAATAAAAAATCAATAAATCTTCAAGAAATCCAATTAAGAATAAAAGATTGAATGATGTGTAAATAAATTTTTTTAAAAAGGGAGTATAATAATATCTTTTTAAATTATCAGTAAAACAAATTATACATCAAGGTATTTTTTAAAATTGGTGAAATAGATAATTTTCTGGAAAAAAAATGTGTGAAATCTCAAAATTGACTCAAAAGAAAACAGAAACCTAAAAAGAACAATATTTAGGTTAAAAAAAAAAGCTAAATTTTAAGAAAATATTAATTTTTAAAGGCTTGGAAACATATAGTTTTACTAAGATGCCTCTTATGTCTCTAAAATAATATTTAATTTCAATTATTATTAAAAGTTTAACAAATTGCTGATCTAAAAATCAATAGCTGGCACACAAATAAGCAATTG
>NW_007752246.1:0-517 GCF_000696425.1 Galeopterus variegatus
TTTAGATTTGGCCAGTTAGTGCCTGTAAGGTCAACATTCTACTTTTTCCTTTCTTTTTTTTTCTTGCCCTTCATGACACTCACCCCTAGCCATGAGTTGCTGCTAACGTTTTCTCATCAAATCTAAAATTGGCTCCCACGCCAGCGCCTCCTGCTGAAACTCAAGGTCTCTCTCTGGGTTCCTTCAGCCCACAGCACCACCCAACCCCACTCACTTCCTCCCTCCTCCAACCACTCATCTGTTTCTACTCACCTGCATTACCTCTGTCTGAAAATGATCCAGACAGTGCTGGTGAACGAAAATATACATTCTCTGTAGACCTCATGTTCCAAACCTTGTTTTACAGCATCTAAGAAAATTATCTCAATCCCTCTCCTATCCACCTATTTCCTCATAGAAGGGTGGGGCTAAGGGCTTTGATTAAGGTCGCGGAGACATGAAACATTGTGAGTACACGGCATGGCATTAGAATGACAGCTCATCACAGATCCATTACCATATGGCTCCCATAAGAGGG
>NW_007752246.1:2776-2980 GCF_000696425.1 Galeopterus variegatus
CACCACTTCCCCTGCAGCAGAAGTTTCCTCCTCCCAGCTGTACTTATCCACCTGGATACCCTGGTTACATTTGAACCCTATTTTATTGACTGAATTTTCTCCTAAAATCTCTCAAAATTCATACTCCCTGTGTCAGTGGCACTAATACCTGATTTTCTTACTGGGTTCCACTCTGCTCCTTTTATGCATGCCACTAATCCTTTT
>NW_007752246.1:8692-8911 GCF_000696425.1 Galeopterus variegatus
ATTATACCGAGTAAAAGAAGGTAGACACAAAAAGTGTTTGATTTTCTCTATGTGAAATACTGTAGCAATCAAAACTTATTCCTAATGACAGAAAACAGAGCAATGATTACATGGGATAGGATTTGGGGTGTTAGTGTTGATTGCAAAGAACAAGAGGATGTTTTTTGGGGTGATGGAAATGTCCCACACATCGATTAGGGTGGTGGTTACACAGTTAGT
>NW_007752247.1:0-8911 GCF_000696425.1 Galeopterus variegatus
GGGGGGGGGGGGGGGGGGGGCTTTTCTAAAAACAAGTGGCTACTGAATGACACCATCACAGTGTTTCACACTTAAAGGTCTGACCACCCATCTCACTAAGACCATTTGTAGAAAACTTCCTACACAATTTGCCACATGTATTTATTCTGACTAGACTAATCAAAATTTAGGTGGCAAATCTGGTTTGATGCAATGTTTATGATTTGATGTATCAGTCAAATGGAAGGACATTTACAAAGCAGTGCTCCTAACTGGGCAGTGCCCAAGCTTGGTTCAATGGCCCTCATAACCTACTACTTAAAGCCCACGAGGCCAAAGACAAGGGCCTCCACAGCTGGCAGAGGAAGATTTAACCCAACTCTAACGAGATTTAATTTTCTTTTTGCAAGTCTTGCCAACTTTCAAAGCAGAAATGTTGACATTGTTTTTTTTAAAATAGGTAGGATGTGATCCTACATTCTTAGCCGTGCTTTTTAAATAAAATAACCAACAAAAATATCACCTTAGCAGCAGTCTCTTTCTTTAACTGTTCTTCCAAAGTGATCTTTATCTCCTGAAGACTCTCAAGCTGTTGAGACTTCTCTTTAAATGTGGACTCCAACTGTGAAATTAAAAAAGAAAAAGCTGAAACTCACAGAAACTCCCTGTGGTTCACAGCACACTGACTGGAGGAGCCTGCAGCCTAAAGGAATCTACCCAAACTCAGGTCCTCCCAGGCCTTGGATCTTGGTTATGTTTGGAATGCTCTTCTCACCCTTTGACCTCTGTGGACCCCTACTGAATTTCTTCCACATCTAGTTTTTCACTAACCACTTGTTAGGCACCTACTATATCCTAAGGCCAGGAGATAGAGAAATCCAGAGAGACGGATGCATAAATAATTATGGCATGTGAACATACAGGAAGAAGCATTTAATTCTGCCAGGAAAGTTGGGAAGAGATTCCTAGAAGAGATGATGTTTGACTCTTTAAGATGAAAATTTTTATAGAGGAAGGAAAATGGTGGTATGGGGAGATGGTGGAGAGAGATACTCCAAAAAAGGAATGGATAGCATGCATAGAAAATGCACTCAGGAACAGTGACGAGGTCTGCTTGCCTACAGCACACAGTGCTCGGGGCTGTAGAGGCTGAGGCTGGAGAGACATGTGAGGCAATTTTTAAAGATCACCTTTGCCTCATAACATCAAGGTCAAGGGTTCAGATCCCCATACCAGGCATCTACCAAAAAAAAAAAAACCACCTTGGCTTCAATATGGAGATGAACTACAAGTGGATAAATTTTGGAGGCAAAGAAACAAGTTACAATAAGCCAGGTGAGAAGTGAAGCCCAAGCAGTGGGAGTGGGAGTGGAAAAGATGAAAGGCATTCAGGGCACTGGTAATTTCTGCCAGCGCCATCTCAGCAGTAGAGTAGAGGCAGAAAGCAGACTGCAGTGGGCTGAGGAGTGACCAGGAGATCAGGCAGTGGAGACTGCTCTTTCAAGAACCCAGGCAATAAAGGGAAGAAGAAAGATGGGTTGCTTGAGAGAGACGTGCAATCCAAAGAGAAATTTTTTCTTTCTTAATGGGAGACACCTGAGCATGTTTACACACAATGGAAAAGACCAATAAAGAGGTAGAAGCTCAAAGTCCAGAACTGAGAGGGATAATTCAGGGGATGGCTGGAAGAGATGGGAGTGATTCAGTCCAAGTACCTATGCAATGACACTGTGGTCACAACCAGGTCATCATTTTCTCTGAAGAAACAAGAAAGAGAGAAGGCAGGGAATAGAAGTAGGAGAATATGTGACCTAGAGTCCAGAAGCTGAAGTTGGCCCTGCCTGAGGACTGAGGAGTGAGGTCAGTATCTACCGAGAGTGACAGGATTGAGGAATGGAAGAGACACAGCTCAGGACAGATGAAAGTCTGAGGAACACTGGAGGCCCATGTGACAGCCTGAGCACATGTGCCACCAATTCTGGTGGACTTGTGGGTGTCGGTGGGAGACTAGGTGAAGAAGCAAGCATGTAAGGTGCAGCCTTGAAGAAAGCAAAGGCAGTTGCTAAAACCAGGAGAAAAGGGAAAGTTGGAGGAATTGAAGGTCTGAAAGATGTACTTAGAACAGCAGGATCAAGAGATGGAAGGATGGAAGATTGTGGTCAATGAATGTGAGGCTGGAGAGAGATTTTAGAGTGGGGCGAGGTGCAGCCAAGTGTGTAGAAAGAAGGGCGAAGTAGAGGCAAAGGTCTTGACATTCAGGAACACTGAGGCCAGGGAGCTAAATGGGGTCACCTACCAAAGGTGCAGATGTTGTCTAAGAGAAGACTCTAAGCTAGAAAACATCCTCTCCTGTTTGTAAAAAAAAAAAAGTGTACGTATTTCGACTGCAGCTTTAAGCATACATCATGTTACAACCATGCCTTGCCTGTCTTCCCACTACAATGGGAACTCCAGGCAACAGGCACATCTTGGTCTTCCCTATACCTCTGCCAGTTAACACACGGCCTGACACAGTAAATGCCCTCTATCATCATCACGCCCAAATTCCAGTGGATTTTTCCCACTAGACAGAAGGCAGGGACCATGCCTTAACCTTCCTTAAAGGCAGGGACCATGCCTTAACTATCTTCTTATTCCTTGGGTGTCGCATAGTAGGATTCAATAAATAACCACTGCTAGCCAGCTGTCAAAAAATAAATTAATAAAGAAATAACCTCTGGTTGCTGAAACTCATGACTCACCTGTCCCTTTTCTACTTTTATTCTTTCTAATTCAGCTTTTAGGCTAGAAATGGAAGCTAGAAGGGAAAAAAAGAGAGGTATTAGCATTCATTCATTATTTTACATTAAATCATATTCCTTAAAACATCCCAAAGGATTCAAATATATACTGAACACTGGGTGGGGGGAACCTTTCACGAAATTATCCCCAACCAGTCGGCATCCTCAATAAGCTCAGGTAAAGGCAGAATCCACACAAATGGTCACTATCACAAACCACCTCTAGATCAAGTACCCACATCGGACTCTGCTGGCACATCAAAGTTCTTCAAGGAAATGCCACCCATCTAATCATGTTCTGAGTTTCCTATCTATTAGTAATTGTCAAAGAGAGGCCATCAGAGCTCCTAAAAAGACAATGAGGTTTTTGTGGCTTTGGTTTTTCTACTCCGAATTACTGGATATATCAGAACATCTGGAAACACAGACTGAGTTCTTAATTCTTTCTGATACTTTTCTGTTCTACACATTCCATCACCATGTATTACTTCTTACAATCAGAAAAATTTTATGTAGTGACACCAATTCTAAACTACAGCACTTCTAGCTTCACCTATTTCCTCCTTGCAGTTTTCTATTTCTAGCTGCAGAGTTTCTTCAAGGTTTTCTTTTAAACACTGTTCTGCTTGAATCTGCTCTTTTAGGAAAAGTATTTCAGCCTTCAGTTTTTCTTCCATGTGGTCCGCTGCTGTCCGCACATTAATGATGTTCTCACGGTATTTTAATACCAACTCCCGAAGTGCCTGGATTCAAGAAAAGAATGGTTACTGGGGTTTGCGAGGGTAAAAGGAAATTTTTAAAAAGAAGCTAATGATTTTCTATTACCAGAATTTTAGATATTGTTTTAAATGGTTCAAAATTAAGACTTTGAACTTTAACCCACTTGGGGCTTCAAGGGCAGGTGCCATGTCACCATTCAGTATGTTACAGAAATAAGACATTTCCAGCCAAAAATGTGTGTTGTGAGCTATATATTTTCCCTCAAAACTGTTTCATAAGCAGAAAAATAAATATGTTAAGTGACTTGCAACATAAGATTCACTAGGAATAACAGCTTAGGAGCCTTCTACTATTATGCAGTGGACTGAATGACCCCCTAAAGTCATTGAACCTTAATCCACATTGTAACTGCTGAGGGTAGGAAATCCTATTATGGTCACTGAAAGGTGGGGTCTTGAAGAGGTGATGGATTGTGAGGACTATGCCTAGTGAATGGATTGATTCATTCACTGAGTAATAAATTGATAGATTAATGGTGGTCATGAGTGTGGTTCTGATGACTTCAAAAGGAGCCAACTAAGAAAGTTAGCTCTCTCTTTGCTCCACCATTTTCTGCCATGTGAAACCCTTGCGTTGCTGTAAAGCCACCGCCAAAGAAGACCCTCAACAGATGTGTTCCCTGGACTTTGGCCTTCCCAGCCTCTGAAACTGTAAGCAATAAATTTCGTTTTCTTATAAATTACCCAGTTCCAAGTATTTTGTTATAAGCAACAGAAACGGACTAACACATATTACTTGCATAAATTTGAGAGGAGTTAGAGAAAGAAGACAAAAAAGAGTGAAACTCAGAAGCAAGTATGAACTCTAATAGGATAAAATTTACTTATTCCCTTATTCATTCATTCAAAAACTAACTGAACACCTACCACAAGCAAAGTACTATGTTAAGCCACAGGTAAGTAAGGTTAAAGAATGGCTTTCTAAGGTGATCAGCTGTTTAAATTCGGCTTAAACCTTATATTTTCCCTAAATTTTAGCTCTGTTTTCTGTTAGAAATCCTTCCAATTATATCCTAAAGCAAACTCCGAAGTAACCGGGATTCTTAGCTAACAAATGTACATAAATTAAAGGGCAGCAGTTAAAACTGTAACAAGAAAAAACTCATAAAATCTATTACTAAAGCAGGTCCAAGAATCAAGGCTTACAAGATAGACTGTCTACACATCCCTCAAGGATTCATGGAATTTTTAAAAATCTAGCAATAAAGTCTCTAGAAAACATGGAAGAGAGGAATCTTTCCTGACAAAAGAGAAAGGTCTAACAGAGGTGGAAGGTGGTAGTACAGTGAATTTAAGCTGATAGCAAAAGTAGATGGGTTCCCAATACCTTCTTTTTGATGAGAGTATACACCAGTTTAGAAAGGAGAAAGGGCTCTCTCAAGAATGCCAGTAACCTGAGCTGACATGACAAGTTGGGGGAAGGTGAGGAGGAACAAGAAGCTAATTGCAAGATACGCAATTGAGTTTTTGTAAATGATCAAATAAAACAGTACTGTTAATATGTACATAGGAAAAAAGAATGAAGTCTAAATTGTAGAGGTTGGATCTACAGGGTAGGATTAGAGGAAACTTTTACTTGCAAAATTACAAATTTCTGTAATGTCTGATTTTTAAATAATTCTTAACAACTACAATTTCTTTAAAAAAAAAAAAAAGAAAAGGAACAAATAACATTTGTCTATTTTGTTTTGAAAATTGCTCTAAGAAATCCCATCTTTGCCTATACTGTTTATAGGGTTTCTTCGGGTTTAGCCTAAGATATTTTTTATGTGTTGAAAGGTTTAGAAACATATACCTATAAAAGTCAGATAAAGTTAAAGAGAAAGTTATGAATGTCTCCAGTTTCTAGCCCAGATTCAGCCAACCACACAAGAATGTAAATGACCAAAAGTGTCATCTTAGCAGACAGAAAGATGGTGGGTGTGGTACAACCTTTTAAGTGACAGATTAAAAACAAACACCACAAGGAGCCAGCTTGCTGACCCCTTCAAACATTTCTGGCACATTCTCCATCTGGTCCCACAAGAATAACATACAGACCTGGATTTGGCAAAGGATTCTTAGACATGACATAAAAAGCACAGCAACAAAAGAAAAACTAGATCAATTAGACTTCATCAAAATTTAAAACTTTTGTGCTTTGAAGGGCACCATTAAGAAAGTGAAAAAGACAACCTGTGGAATGGGAGGAAAATATTTGCATATCATATCTGACATGGGACTTATATCGAGAATATATAAAGAACTCTTACAACTCAATAACATAAAGACAAAGAGTCCAATTTTAAAAGCAAAGGATCTGAATAGACATTTCTGCAAGGAAGACATACAAATGGCCAATAATCTGCTCAGCCCCAGTAGTCATTAGGGAAATGCAAATTACAACCACAATGAGATACTACTACAAACCCATTAGGATGGCTATAATCAAAAAGTGAGATAAGTGTTGGCAAGGGTGTGGAGAAATCTGAGCCCCTAGACACTGCTGGTGGGAATATAAAATGGTGCCACAGCTTTGGAAAACAGCCTAGCAGTTCCTCGACAGTTTAAACATTGAGTTGTCATATGACCCAGCAATTCCACTACTTGCTATATTACCAAGAGAAATGAAAACATGTCCACACCAAAACCTGTACATGAATGTTCACAGCAGCATTATTAATAACAGCTCAAAAGTGGAAACAACCCCCCAAATGAATGAATAAACAAAATATCTACACAATGGGGTATTGTTCAGCCATCAAAAGGAAATGAAGTGCTGATACATACTACAAGTACTGATACATGCTACAAGATTCACTATTAATACATAATGAATCTTGAAAACATTATGCATGCTAAGTTAAAAAAGCCAGACACAAAAGACCACATCTTGTATGATTCCATTTATAAGGAAAATCTCAAGATATAAGGAAGATTAGTAGTTGTTTAATGTTCAGGGGGAGGGGAAACAGGAGTGATAGCTAAAGGGTAAGGGGTTTCTTTTTGAGGTGACAAAAATGTTCTGAAATTGACCATGGCGATGGTCACATTTAACTGTGATATATACTAAACACCACTGAGGTGAACACTTTAAAAGGTTGAATTGTTTGGTATGTGAATTATATCTCAATAAAGCTGTTTAAAAAATAACTTAGAGACATTTCAGAAAATGTACTTGTTGACATTTTTGATCATGTGGAAAATAAGTTACCTCGAGAGTGTCTGGGAGGATGAAGTCTTCCGCTTGCTGTAATGAAACATGCAAGCTATGCTTTCCCTGGAGGCTGTCATTATCTTTCTGTAACCTCACCAGCTCTTCTGAAACCTGTTCCCGTGACTGCATCAGCACTGCCTAAAACAGAAATAGATACTAATCACAGCCAGAAAGGTAAATCTGGTCTGGTGATAGCTACGCCAGAGCAAAACAAGGCCAAACAAATGAGGGCTGAGGATAAAGGGTATGTAAAAAGCTCTGCAAGACTTAGAAAAAGCTGCTCAGATTTTTTGATTTGCAGCCTTTTCACATATTCAACAAAGGGACAGGCAATGAAGCCAGTATCTGAGTTCATTCTCTAGTTTCTATCAATAGCTTAAAAATAATTAATCTCTTCCCTCCATATTCCTGGACTACAGAAGGACCAGGATCTCTAGCTCAATGGAGGTGGTTAATCCAATCGAGACCCATGTCAAATAGAGCATGTACCCCTAGACAACTCCTGTTTCCTCATGGCATGCATTCAACAGGAAGCACAGAGAAACAAAAAAGTGTCTTCATCTTCCATTACATATACATCTGTTCAAATTCAGGGTCACTATGAATGGCCCAGCAGCCCCAAATACTGAAAGTCATCAAGTGGCTCTATGCTCAAAAAAAAAACAGGGCAACTGAGAAACTCATTCTTAAAATGAGACATGTTCCTACTTCCTCTGCTTGCTGACGTGTAAAACAATTTGAGGTATTTCATATTAATCTGTATTGACATAAAAGTAATTATAGCTAATTTGAATATTAAAGTTCTGCAAAAGTATTTAATTTCTGCTAATTTTTAATACTAAGTCATTTACCCTTCGGGCACACATAAATGTAGTTTACTCACTCATCCAACATTTATTTAGCAGCTACTACTCTATGCTAGGTGTTTTGCTGCCCATGGGGAAAACAGAGTTCAAAGACTTTGCCCTGGAGAAGCTCATGTTCCAATAGAGGACAAAGATAAGTATGCCAAAAACTACTCGACAGTACCATAAAGTGCTATGGCAGAGGCTGGGTACTGCAATGATAAAGGGACAAAGACATACCTAATTTGGGAGAGAAAATCAGGGAAAGGGTTAAAGAACATTTCCTAGAGCGGGTAATGACTACGCTTTGCATCCTAAGGATAAATAGACTGCAGATAGGCAGTCAAGGTCATGTATAAACTTTGGTTAAACTTCACTGGCTCTTACTTTCTTCAGACTAGAATCAGCTGTGCTTCATGATTACTCTCAACCCATTTACAACAAAATATTAGCATCCCACTACCTTTTGGATATGAAAGATGGGAAAGAAGAATATGTATACTTGTATATATTTGCTTTTTTCTTTTAAAGAGAAAAACAGAAGGATAAGCCAAAAAAAAAAAATTAAAATGATTATGTATGGGAGTGGGTGGAAATGGGGTAAAAAGCATAAGGAATAGAAGTGAGATCTGAATATGCATACATATTTATAGTTTTGATTTATAAACCATGTTGCATATTCAAGAAAAAGTAAATCAAAAAAGAAAAAAGCAAATCTGAAAATTTAATAAAACAGAAACAACTGGAGCTAACTATATATAAAATTGATGATACAATCACAGAGAGATAAATCAAGTAACTTTAGAACACAGTACCCAAACTGTAAACCCTTACCTAGGACACATTCTAAGGGCAGAACAAACTACAAAGAAATGCTGAACTTTACTGAATAAGTTTGCTGTTGGTAGCAATATTGATGTAGTTCTTTTTTTCTTTTTTTAAAAGATGACCAGTAAGGGGATCTTAACCCTTGATTTGGTGTTGTCAGCACCACGCTCTCCCAAGTGAGCTAACCAGCCATCCCTATATAGGCATCCGAACCCGTGGCCTTGGTGTTATCAGCACCGCACTCTCCCAAGTGAGCCACGGGCCGGCCCTTGATGTAGTTATTCTGAAGCTATTTGGTCCCCACCTTAACCAAGTGATCAAACTTAACATCACCAATAATGGGACCACCCATCATTGCATGCTTTGCATGCTTCTGAACTTCCAATCGGATCATTTCATCTTATGTAGTATTCTTGCCAAAATGTCTAACCCAAATCTACTTGAGGAAATAATCAGATAAATGCATTCTACAAGATAATTACCCTAAAACATTCTACAAGCAAC
>NW_007752248.1:0-408 GCF_000696425.1 Galeopterus variegatus
AGTTCTTCATAGCAGATCATCAGGAGGCAAAGTGCTAAAACTATGAAGGTGGCACCTTCTACTTGGCCTTTTCATGGTGGTAATTCTCGGTGTGCTTACTCTCTAACGGGGCCATTATAAAGGAAGTGTGCACGAAGCCCTCCAAGAAGAGATTATGCTTTGCAATTTGACAAACCTCTGTGCAAATCAGAGCGCCATCTCTCACTAGCATTGTAATTTTGGACAATTTTCTTAACGTCTGCAGATATAAATCTCCGTACTCTAAAAGAAACATGACTATACTCACCTCACAATGTTGCTTTCAGATTAAAGGAGAAAATGCATTTAAAGTGCTTGCACCATGTTTGATAGTTGGTAATTAAGTAATAAGCCATTCCAGCTTCCCCCTCTTTCATTATCTATATTTTT
>NW_007752248.1:1611-4232 GCF_000696425.1 Galeopterus variegatus
AGTTAGACTGATTTTCAGAACCAACTTGGGGAAAATGAGACCACAAAGGGCTGGCTTATGCTAATCCAGTGGCTGGGCATGCACAGAAGAGAAGGTTATATAACCCTGGTAGTGGAATGACTTTCCACTAGAGGTGCTAGAGAGCATGGAACATTCTTGAATATTCCTGTTGCATGTGACAGGACTTGACCAATGAACATGCTCCAGGAAGAGACCAACTGAGCATGTGCAAGACTAATGTTACTTAACTGGGAACCATCACTTTAATTGAATATTCATTAGGTAGTGAAACTATGAAAGCCAAATCCCAGCAGAAGGCAGGGCTGTTGCTCTCTCTCCTGGAACTAGCCTGCACTCTGTCTGTGGAGTGTGTATTTCTTTCTTTTTGTATCAAAGTTACTTTCAGCAAACAGCTGCCCAGTCTTTTGAGCCAGGCTACATTCCGGGCTGAGCTTTAAGTACACATTTATTGCTTTTCTGTTAAACTTGGTGTGGGCCTTGCTCAGTTTCCGGAGCTGTGCCGCACTCTCTCTGTGAAACCTGTGTTTCTTATCTATTATATTAAACTTGTTCTCACTTTCTACTGTGACTCTGCCCTTGAATTCTTTCCTGTAGCAGATACAAGAACCTGGAGGATTGGGCAGGTCAAGGTCGACTATTGGGCCCCCTGGACCCTACCTCTGATATCAATTTCACTTAATTTTCTTCATTCTCACTATCTGAAATTATGATTATTTCTTTTGATTTATGCTGTTAGCACCCAGCAATAAATTGTACTCCCTACAAACACAAAGAGAGAGTATACTGTGAATCTTGTTCATGATAGTATCTCTAACAGAAGAAAAGTACCCAGATCATAAGTGCTCAGTAAATATCTGATGAATGACAGGATGAAATTTAAAATATTACTTGATGGACCTTGAGAGAATAATATTAAGTGAAACAAGTCAGGCAGAGAAAAAGAAATACCACATGTTCTCACTTATTGGTGGGAGCTAAAAATAAATAAATAAATTCACTCTCTCTCACACACACACACACACAAACCGGGGGTGGGGGGAGAAGAAGATATAACAACTACAATTTTTTTTTGAAGTTGTTACAACAAGCAAACGGAAAGGACATTCCTGGGTGGGAGGGGGGAGAGGGAGGAGGGAGGGAGGTTTCGGTGACGGGCCATAATAATCAACCACATTGTATACTGACAACACTAACATGTATCTAACAGCTCAAGGACACATCTCTAAGATGATCCTACCTCCCTTTAAAGTGCCTGTTTGAGAACACTCAAGGCAGCCAGCACCTGAGGATAGAGCCCCTGTATCCCAGGCTCTGTGGAAGGATAGAATCCTAACCTTACTAATTCCCAGCTGGCAAACATTGCTGGCCTAATTTCATTTATAATGACTAACCTTTGCAATTTTGTACTTCCCTGATTCTGCTGAGCTCCTGCTTAACCCCTTCCCTACACTCTCATTCTTCCTTTAAAATTCCCAGCTATGTCTGTACAAACTGAAGTTGTGCTCAGTTCAGGCTGGACTCTTCCCTAGTACAGTAGCTATTACTGATTAAAATCTGTTATTACCACTTTGACTGTCATCCAGCTTTATCTTTGACGCCACAAGGCATAAAGGTAAGAACACAACAATTAAGGTTGTTATTCTTTTTGTACAGTTGTTATTTATTCATATTTATTCAAATATGTACCATTTCTGTTCCTCTTTATTTCTTCCTGAATTTGTTTCTATTTAGGATCATTTGCCTTCTTTCTGAAGAAATGTCTTTAATAGACCTCTTTTTTGTTGGTCAGATGGCAATAAATTCTTAGATTTTGTTTGTAAATGTTTTTTTCTTCATATTTGTATTTTTCAATGAGTTCTCTGTTGACTGTTTTTCCTCTCAGCACTTTGAAGATATCATTTGTATTAGTCTGTTTCTATTGCTTGTAACAGAATACCTGAAACTGGGTAATTTATAAAGAAATGAAATTTATTTCTTACAGTTTTGGAGGCTGGGAAGTACACGGTATAGGGAACACATCTGGAAAGGGCCTTCCTCTTGGTGGAAACTCTACAGATTCCAATGGTGACCGGAGTTTCACATGGCAAGAATGCCCTGAGCAAGACTGTTAAGCTTCTCACCTGCTCTCCTTACACAATCATCAGGATTCCCTCCATGGTAACTATTTACTTCATGAATGGATTAATACATTCACAAGGGCACAGTTCTCACAGTCCAATCACTTTTCAAGGGCACCACCTTTCAAATACCATGATTGGATTTCCCATTCTCTTAACGCTGAATCAATGCAGATCAAATTCCCAATCCATAAACTTTTGGGGGATACAATTGACTTATAGCACCATTCCATTGTCTTCTGAATTGTTTCTGTTGCAAAATCCACTAAAGTTCTTTTTCTCTACTTTATTGAAAGTAGTGTATCATTTCCCTTCCTCTGGCTATCTTTAAGACTTTCATTTTCTCTGTTTTTCAATAGTTTTACTCTGGTGTTCTTAGGTATAGTTTTCTCTGTATCTATCCTTTTTGGTTGAAGTCAGTGTTCTTTTTTTTTTTCCTTTTTGTCTTTTTTCGTGACCGGCAACGGGATCGCAACCCTCAGT
>NW_007752248.1:4678-8910 GCF_000696425.1 Galeopterus variegatus
GGGAGCGCCACCGCACTCCCAAGCGGCGCACTGTAGCAGTGCGCCACTGGGCCGGCCCTAAGTCAGTGTTCTTAATTATATAGTTTGGTATCTTCAGTTAGCTTAGAAAATTCTAGGAATTTTACCTTTTCAAGTATTGTTATGCTCTGTTTACTCTCTGCTCTGCTTTTGGAACTCCATTTCCATGTGTATTAGACCTTTTCACTGTATTCTATATGTCTTCTACCTTCCTTTCGGTGTTTTCTGTGCTTTTTGCTTTCTGTGCTTCAACCAGGTATTTTCTACTGACTTTCCTACCAGTTCATTAATTCTCCCATGTTGTCCAATCTGATGTTAAACCCAGCTATAGAGTTCTTAATTTCAGTTATTGTATTTAAATATAAAATTTCTACCTTACTCTTTTTTGTAAATTCCAGTTTTCTAATGTAATGTTAACCTTCTCATCTGTTTTTGGAATATATTAATCACAGCTATTTTAAACTTCATATCTGCTAATTCAAGTAACTGGGTCTTCTGTATGTGTTTTTATTGCCTGACTTCTCACATTGCTTTTTGATAGTCCCACCATTTGTGATGGAATGCTGGATGTTGCATGTGATAAACTGTAAAGGACCCAGGTGATGTTATTTTCTGCTAGAGAGAGTTAACCATAGATTAGTTTCATAGGATAGAAATTTCAGCAGGCCAGAACTGTATTGCCGTATTTATAAGGCTGTGTTAACCAGTGATTCCTCTTTGAATGAAGTTGTAGTTTTCCAGGCTTTGAAACAGGGATCTGAACTTGTTTACTTCCTCCTTGGAAGACCACGAATTTTTGTCTCTTCTGTGGAAAACACCCCTCTGCCATTTGTTAGCATCTTGCCTGGCTTCTTATCTTCCTGCTTTAAGCAATTCAAGAATGTCAGGCTCATTTTCCTACACATCACTTCCATTAGGGTTCTGCACCCTACATGACTGCTTTGACAGCTCTAATTGTTAATTTTTATGTCTAGCCAGTTGGACTTGCCAAAATTTCTTTTGTCTTCTCTGCTTCATATTGATGTCCCCTGACAAAAACCCCTGCTTGCATTCATGCTGAGTATTGGTAAATACCCTGAAAAAAGAATGGCTGCAAAATATTAGCTCATTTCTGTGTGGTTTCTTTCTCTACAGGACGTTGGCCTCTGAAGTCCAACTTGGGTGCTGCTGTAGATTGGATGCCCCTCTATACTCATTGAGACTTAATCCCCACTGTAACTGTTGACGGTGGGAAATCCTATTATGGTAATTGAGAGGCGGGACCTTGAAGAGGTGACTAGATTGTAGGACCGTGCTGTAGCGAATGCATTAAAGATGGTGGTCATGGGCTTTAAAAGGAGAGTGAATGAGGAGGTTAGTCTCTCTCCCATCTCTGTTCTGCCATTTTTCAATGTGATACCCTGCTGTCACTGTCGCCACCACCAAGCCCTGCACCGAATGTGTTCCATGGAATTTGGACTTCCCAGTCTCAGAAACTGTAAGCTATAAATTTAATTTCTTATAAATTACCCAGTTCCATGTATTTTGTTATAAGCAACAGAAATGGACTAATACAGAAAATTGGTACCAGAGAAGTGGGACATTGCTTATCACAAATACTTGAAAATATGGAAGTGGCTTTGGAACTGGGTGTTGAGGAGAGTCTGGAGGTATTTAGATGAAAAGGCTAGGAAATCCTAGATGCTAATGAAAGTTTAGAAGACAAGAAAACCAAGGAAAGATTGAAATTTTTAGAGACTGGTTAGATGGTGGGGACCAGAATGCTTATGGAAATATGGACTGTAAAGACCATTCTGAGAAGGTCTCAGATAGAAACGAGAAGGAGCCTTTTGGAAATCAGGGCAAAGATCAACCTTGCTTGAACTGGCAAGGACCTTGGCTGCATTGTGTCCATGCCCTAGAAATTTATGGAGGTTGGAACTTAAGAGTTGTGAACTAGACTATTTGGCAGAAGAAATTTCTAAGCAGCAAAGCATTCAGGAAGCTGCATAAATATGTGCATCAGCCTATGCTGAGCTATGGCAGAAAAGACCTGGTGTAAAGCCAGAATTTAAAAGGGAAGCAGAGTATAAACATTTGGAAAATTTATTGCTTGATGTAGTGGATTGAATTGTGTCCTCCCAAAACTCCCTGCAGCTTGAATTGTGTCCCCCAAGTTTTTTTGTATTGGAAACTTAGCCACTACTGTGACTATTAAGAGGGTGGGAAATCCTATCATGGTAATTGAAAGGTGGGGCCTTCAAGAGGTCATTTTATTATAGGACCATGCCTAGTGAATGGATTAAAAACAGTGGTCATGGGCTTGGTTTGTAGGGCATTAAAATGAGAGTGAATGAGGAGGTTAGTCTCTGTCTGTCTGTCTGTCTGTCTGTCTCTCTTTCTACTCTACCATTTTGCAATGTGACACCCTGCCAACACTGTCACCACCACCAAGGCCTTTACCAAATGTACCCCTGGACTTTGGACTTCCCAGCCTCAGAAACTGTAAGCAATAAATTTTGTTTTCTTTATAAAATACCCAATTCCATGTATTTTGTTATAAGCAACAGAAATGGACTAACACAGAAGTTTTCCAATACCTTTAAACAGAAGTCCTTTGTTTTTATTTTTGTCTTTTTGTTTGCATGTTTGTATTGCTTTGCAATTTATCTAGTTTTCTGAGTTGTTTCTCATGAGAGGCACGTCTTCAGCAAGGTATTTTATTTTGCTCTGAAGTAGAATTTTTAGTGATTTTAAAATTATTCTTATTTTAAAATAAAATACAGGGCCGAACCCATGGCTCACTCGGGAGAGTGCAGCGCTGGGAGCACAGTGGCGCTGGGAATGCCATGGCCACAGATTCGGATCCTATATAGGAATGGCTGGTGTGCTCACTGGCTGAGCGCGGTGTGGGCGACACCAAGCCAAGGGTTCTGATCCCCTTACCGGTCACAAAAACAAAAAAAATCCCCAAACAAACAAACAAATAAAATAAAATACAAATACAAATACAGAAAAAACACACTAAAAATTTTAGACCTTAGTGAATTACCTTAGTGAATAAGGCAAACACCTGGAACCACTAGGTAAAGAAAGAAACCTTTTCCAGTCATAGCATCTACTCCATGTGCCTCATCCCAATCACAGTCTTATGAGCTCCTCATCCAAAATAACCATTATTCTGAATTTTGTACTTCTTATGTTTCTTTAGGATTTTTTTTACCCAAATGTGAAATCCTTGATATTATAATTTAGTCTTGTCCATTTTTGAATGGTTTAAGTATATTTTAATCTGAAAATTTAAATCTGTCCCCCTTTTTTTCCTTCAAATGTACCTACTGAAGAACTTGGGCTGTTTGACCCTGAGTGTTTTCTGAAATCTGAATGCTGCTGGACAATTTTCTATAAATGTTGACTGAATCCAGTTAATTGATGGTGTTGTTCAGTTCTTCTACAGCTTTGTTGAATTTCTGTCACCAATTCTTTCTATTATTGAGAAAGAAATATTAATTTCCAAGTATTATTAACTATTCTTAAATTTCTACTTGAGTTCTGTCAAATTTGGCCTTATGTATTTGTAATCTCCGTTATTATGTGCATGTACATATAAGATTGCTGTACTTTCTTGATTAATAGACTCATTTATCCTTATGTAAGGTCTATCATTGTAATTTCTTTTTGTAGTTATATATCCACTTGAGTTCTCCTTTTTGTNTAAGGTCTATCATTGTAATTTCTTTTTGTAGTTATATATCCACTTGAGTTCTCCTTTTTGTCCTTTTTAATTTAACAAATTTTTTATTTATTTTATTTTTTAATGTGGTAAGATATACATGACATATAATGTACCATTTTAACCACTCTCTAAGTGTACCATTAAGTGGCATTAAATACATTTACATTGAGTATGACCATCACTGTTATCCATCTTCAAAACTTTTTCATCACACCAAACGAAACCTCTACACCCCTTAAACTATAACTCCCCCTTTTCCTCTATCCCTAGCCACTGGTAACCTCTATTCCACTTTCTCTACAATATTTCAGAATTTCCATACAATATTTGTCCTTTTGTGTCTGCATATTTTTATTTAGCCAAATCTTTTCAAAATTTAGCCATGCTGTAACACGTATGAGAATTCCATTTCTCTTTAAGGCTGAATAATATTCTATTGTAGGTATACACCATGTTTTGCTTATCCAGTCATCTATTGATGGACATGTAGCTTATTTCC